>NC_084527.1:12498333-12799166 GCF_024500275.1 Phycodurus eques | reverse complement strand
AATGATGCACTCTGTTGATATTTTGTTTATTCACTACTTTTCTATTGTTTATTAGCTAGTTTCTTGTTTGCTTTTGCTTTCTTTTTCTAATTTGGGTGAGCTTCGAAATAAACATCTTAATAGATAATAACCTACAGTGTATGCCCGAATGCTGTTATTAAGCGTTATGTATTATTCACTGGGAAATTGAGGGGGGCACATTTGGAATGTCCCCCCCAAAATGTTTAATGAAACATAAGCAATTAAAATCTATCCTACTTGAGGATTAAGTTACAGCTCAGTAAAGAAAGACACTAAAAAGCTATATTTATTTAAGGAAAAAAATGTATTACCAGCCAGATACATCCAGCAATAGATCCAAACATCTTGGGAAGATTCATCAGAACACTGACTTAATGGCCCAAAAAACATCATTAAAAAACAGAATGTAAAATACTTCATATTGCTCCTCTGACACTTCACTTTTACAGGAGGCAAAATCCATAAAAATGCAGAGAAAAATCTATTTTTTAATGAACAAGTTGCACTCCTGGACTACAGTAATAAGATAGGGGAGCCCACTGAGGCAAATAAGGTTTTAGTTTTAGCTAAACGGGCCAATTTCCCCCCAAAAATATAGAAATATTTAAAGCGTAGTTTAGCAGATGTTTTTTTTAATATATATATTCTTTTGCAGTCTTTCCAAGGGAATTGATGAGAATTAATTTTTCTTCTACAAACTAACAGCCATCCATCCATTTTCTATAGTGCTGGTCTTTATGTCGCAGGTGAGCTGGAACCTATCCCAGCTGAGTCTGGGTGAGAGGCCACGTACAACTTGGACTGCTTGCCAGTCAATTGCAGGGCACCTATAGACAAACAACCATTCACACTTACATCCACAACAATGGACAATTTTGAGGTTTCAATTAACCTAGCATGCAAGCATGTTTTACAATTCAGAGTACCTGAAGAAAACCCACGCAAGCACAGGGAGAACGCGCAAGCCCCACATAGAAAGATCCGAGATTTGAACGCTGAACCTCAGAACTGTGAGGCAGACGTTGGCCGCAACTTCACCATCCTGCCCAAATTAATATTCAAACTTTTTTTACCAGTAGGCAAGATTGTGTTTTTTCCACAACATTTAAGTTCCCTTTAGACAAACCTGACATTTATTTGTTTATTCCTGTAAATTCCCCCTTATTCCCATCAATATACCCATGGAAAGTTTCAAACTTAAAAAAAAAAAATAATAATGCTGTTATTTTGCAGCCTTATAAAGCGTGGACTTACTTATAAAGAGCAAATCTGTTGTGAGCAGGGATCATCTGGTCGATGAAGTATCCCGGATAGAGCACCGCAATCCCAATGAGCCTCTGGACAATGAGCTGAGGCTGGAACAGATACTGGCACTCCTCAGACAGACCCTATATCAAAAAGACACAGACAGAGCGGATTTCAATGACTTCTTATAAATTGTGTAGGACTTTTAAGATGGCAAGAGGAAGATCATTATCATTCAGACCATCTGCCTCCAGACGCATGTGAGCATAAAGTCTGTCTCAGGGATTAATAACACATTTGGGTCCCCATACCGCCAACGAGCCAGTCAGTGAATTGTGCACCCTCCATTTCACTGCTGCTGCTGCGGTGTCCCATTAGAGTGCCACGTATGTCAATCTGTGACACGGAGCCGGCAGGCTTCTCGAACGATCAGCCGCCAAATTAGTTTGAAAAGGAACAGAGTGTCACGAGGAGGACAGGTGTGAATGACCAATGAAGTCTTTCATTCCTGTCGAGTGATCACTACCCCCTCATCCCTCTGTCGTGACAAATACTGAGGCGTGTCATTAGTGAACCTTTGATCGATTACAGCCTGCCATTTGGCTTTCAATCAAAGCTCCTGATATTTGAAGGCCCCCCCCCCCCCCCCCCAATTACGTCAATTACGTGTTCATCTACCTCTCCATCCGTCCCTCAGTTTGTTATCCATACCTCAGAAGATAATCCTGTCCCATCAATCCATGTTGGTAATATTAGCACGTTAAGATAATAATGTGCTAATACGCTAATAATTAAGCTATCTATCTGGCTTGCAGCTAGCTATCCATCCATCCAGGTATCCATCCGTTCGGCCATCTAATTCACAGGTGTCAAACGCAAGGCCCAGGGGCCAGATGCGGCCTGCCAGATCATTTTAGGAGGCCCGTGAAAACTAATCTTGTGCGTTGCTAAAATCTGTTCCAAAATAGAAAATTGTCTTGACTTTTAATAACATTGAGATTCCAAGCATTTTTCGTTACCGAACCTTTTTTCCTTTTCCTTTTCCTTGACTTTATATTTCAAATCTATATATCTATCACTTTGTGTGTGTACTGTAAGAAATCATTTGATGAGGTGATTATACATTTATATGGTTTTACAGTAATTGCTGCCCTCAAAGGGAAACCTGAAATTGTCATGGTTTGTGTTTTGGTTTGGGTTGTGTTTAGTTTGGTTCCATGTTTGTCGTCTGCTCATTAGGTTGTCGTGTCCACCTGTTCTCGTCTACTTTGTGTCGACCAATCAGCTCTCTCCAGCCACTCGTGTCTTGTCCAGGTGTTCCTCGTTGTCTCGTCAATTTGTTTGTATTTAGTTCCCTGGTTTCTTTCCGTTCTTGTCGGTTCATTGTCGTTGTCACATGTCTTTACCATGTCATAGTCGCCAGTTGTCTTTATCATTGCGGTATGTCGTTGTCAGGTGTCATTTTCCCTTTCTATTCCACATCTTACTCACAGGTCCTAGTTTGTTTCCAGTTTTAGATATTCAAGTGTTTCTTTGTTACTTTGGTTTGGTTGTTATCTGTGGTGGGACTTCGTTCAGTTTTGCTTTATCCAATATCCTTGTTTTCCTTTTTTGAAGATTAAATATTATTATTTTGAGACTCCCGCACTCCTGCCTTGCCTCCCTGCTTCCCTGCAATTGGGTCCACCATGTTCTTGCCTTGCGTTCCTCGCCTTCGCCCTAACCACGTACGTGACAGAAATACAGTGCGGCCGGCAACAAAAATGAGTTTGACATTCTAATTAGAAACTACAGACCTCTGTCCATGAAAAGATGGAGAACTGAATGGAACTGAGGCAAGCATGGCAAAATAGGGGGAAAAAAACTGAGACGAAGATTAAGTTCAGTGAAAGTGAAATGAAGTTGAGCAAAAACATTTTACATTGCATTTTATGATGTTATTATTGTATGTTTGTACACAGGACAATACTGTACCGTGTTATTTCTCTTATTAAAGACAATAAAGGTTTGGGGCGGGGGGGGTCTGAAATGGATGCATTTTCATTCATTTCATTCGGGGAAGTTGATATGAGATACAAGTGCTTTGAGTTATGTGCACAGTCACGGAACAATTTAAACTCATAAAGTCAAGATACCACTCTATATAATTACCGGTAAATACAATTTATCTAGCTATCCATCTTTGTAAAGACAACTAAAAGTACATTACAATGACTAATTAATGACAAATTTTATTTAAAAAATGTCAACTCATCAAAATCTAAAATTAAACAATTTAATGAGGGCTTTCCAGATACAGTATGTTATTATTTTTGGTCAGGGCAGCTCTAATGTACTGTGCTGATCTATGAAATCCTCATGAATGCAAGAAGTCAACTAGGTGAATCACTACACTACCAAATGGCCCAACAAATGATTAACAGTTAAGTGAGGAGAAAAACGAGTGTATGTCGGTACTGTTGTGTAACTAATGAGAGTCTCATTGTTTATCAGGGAAACCAACACGTGGGAGAACAAAGACGGATGGTCAGACGCTCGGCTACACAGTTGATATCTTTTCCATCTCATATCGCCTCCCATTAAATCCCTCATTGAACGCCGAGCTTTGCATGATGGGTAATCATGAGGCGGCGCGCGGCGCTGATAAGCTGTAAAATCAGACAGTATTAAATGGCGCCATTATGTGCCAGGCTAGTTTTAGTCAATGAGGTTGAAACTGTCAAATAAATGAGACTTATGAATGACTAGGAGACGTGACGTTTGCACTAATAACACCCCTGTTCTTGCTAACGCAAACCCTGTTGCTAATATTAGCATGCTAAGCTATGACATTACAAAAGAGCTGGCTACATTACCATTAAAAAAAAACAAAGCACGCGGTTTTAGCTTTTCAGTAATTTCTATATAATTCTACACACATCTTTTTTCTTTTGATACATTATTTTTTTATGTTAGTGATGATATTCAGTCATGAGTTTCATGTGGGGCCTGAGAGACATTAGCAGTGTAGTTATGGTCACCATTTCTAACCTAACAATTAATTCCTATTTTATTATTACTTCATTAATATTAATACTTAATTAAATTGACACTCATGCATGAACCTTTGAAATAATAACAATATTCTTAATACAGTAGTACTTTGACAATTTAGTTTAGTTTTTCAAGTTATGAGCCATCACTTGATTGTTTTGTGCTTGTTTTTTTTTTGTTTTTTTTTTTGTGTTGCCAGCAAAAATTTGACTTACATGTAAATGTAACCAGTTTTAGTCAATGAGGTCCAAACTGAAAAATAAATTACACTTATATGAACGACTACGAGACGTGCAGTGTGCGCTAACAACACCTCTGATCTTCCTGTTTGTTAATATTGCAGATCAATACATCAGGATTTATTACACTTTATATGCGTGCACTTGTGTCTGCATGTGTGTGCGCAATCAGGCGTGTATGCATTATTCCTCGCTTGGTGGAAAATGGCCTCAGAAAGCAGAATTTGCAAGAAGCTATGAGTTTTTCATTTCCGCTGTGTGTCATTGGTGTCCCTGAACCCAGCCAATTACACGTGTGAGGCAATTTCCGATGACATTCATGATTTTTTATTTTTTTGTAATTTTTTTTGTGTTCAGCCGCTGGAGACCACAAACGAAAGGACAAGCAAAGGCATAATAAAATTGCCTGCAATGGAAATCAGCTGGTGTTGATGTGACCATGTAGACGGACGCGATGAGATGAAGAAAAACTCTTCAGACACGGTTCTGCCTCTTTAGGTTCTGCAGCACAATCCGGAATACTAATCTCTTTGAATACATCAGTTGGGAGGATTTGTCTTCTTCTTTTCAGGTGAGGAAAACACAAGTGACCAAAAGGGGTACCTCGAAAGGTGAACGGCCCGCAGGATGTGCAAGGAACGCAATGAACACACATTCATCACGGGGGATACCTTCCAGACCCCCCAGCTATAGGCGGAAATCTGAGATATAGCTATCAATATATATCTATATATTTTTGAATAGGCCTATATATTTTACAGTATACAGTGATGCCTTGAAATAAACGTTTTGGAGATAGCCTACGAGCCATCGTTCGGACGCTTTTTTTGCTTTGACTTGTGAGCAAAGATTTTAGATACGAGCACTGTAAATTGGCAGTGAACTCAACCAAACTCACAACAAGTAGCAGTTCGACAGATAGTGAAAAATTCTCCAAAAATCAGGCCTTATGCTTTTTAACGCCACCCCAAGGTGAAGTTTACTGTCAAATTAAACACAAAACAGAGAATTACATGTTGTGTATTTAAAACAACAACATAACGTTTACTTAAAGGTAAGGGGAAACTCCATAGATTGGCTAACAGATAGCAGCTATGGCGGTATTAATAATGTTGAAAGCAATGGGTATTTGAACACAAATGGTGCAGTAAGACATCTAAACAGACAATATAACAATGCCCACAGGCATTAAGTATTTAAAAAAAATGCAAAAAAATGACAAATATACTGCAGCTTACTGAGTCACATTAAATCACATCACTCTTATTCATTTGTGTCTGAACTATATGCCCCCCGCAAGTTGCCCACAGCGAAAGAAGCCGCAATTAATCATGATGCACAAAATGTTTACCAGTAATTCTTTACATTTACATATAAATCATGTTATTACTCTATGTTTTTATAAATTACAATTTTATAGTGTTTTCCTCAATAAAAAAAACAACAACAACAGAAATTGTTGTTTTTATGGGGAGGCTGGAATGGATTAATGGCATTTCTATTCATTTCAAGCATAAAATGTATAGAATATTCCATAGCCTTTATAGTGTCTATGTGTCTATGTGAAGCAGGGCCTGGTGGGGTGGTGTGCATGTGAGTATCCAGGCATGAGCTGTGGTCGACAGCAGTTCCCGCGTGACTGTGCTCTTTGTGTTTTTGTTTTATTTTTCTCTCAGCGGCCAGTAAATGGCTGAAAAGTGCATCGTGACTGTGGCTCTACTTTCCCACATGCGAGGGCATTGCAAATTACCAAAACATTGCCTTTAATCATTTTGCGGAAAAAGTATTTGGGCTGGAGAAAAATAAATCACCATAGAGACTTGGTGGAGTTTGACTCCATTTAAAAATGACATTACTATTTTATAACTGTACATAGTAAAAAAACAGAACATATAATAGTCATAGTTTTTGTTAAACTACACAATACTCTTTTTGGTACATTTCTTTGAAACTACATGGAAATGCGACAATGACTTCCCAATAAAAGCTGAGGATATGGGTCAATGTTTTCGTAGTGACTGGACAATTGACTTATTGATCCATATCAATGTTTGTTTGCTCTCTTTTTTTTTTTTTTTTTTTTTTTTTTTTTTTACACTGCAATGCTGCTGATGCTGCATCGTTGTGTTTCTATCTGGAGGGGAAGGGAGGAACATTTTGGTCCCGAGGTCAGCCAGTCCATCACTTCGGCACAATCCGAGCACAGCTCATAAATGTGACGAAAAATAATAACTACACAGTCACATCATTAAACTGCTCCTTCCTCAAGAGCTTTAAGAACGCCACTGCAGGGATGACAGTCGATCATAAAAGTAGTCATGTGTGGATCTGTTTAAGTCGTCGGAGGAGGACGAATGGGGCGACGGCGCTGCACAAACACCTGACGCTTACTGACGATAAACAAGATAATGAGCTTATAATATCCCAAATTAAAGATCATCAACCCAAATCTGCCATCTGCGTTGCAGTGACTAATAATCTTAATGGTTTATTTATGAAAACTATTGTACCATGTCGAGCGTTACTATGGCTACCTGTTGCTGTGTCGTGTTACTCTTTGATTAGTAAGGACATGTATTGTGCAGAATAACATCTGCAGATGAGATTTCTTTCCTTCAAAATAGTGACCACAAGCTGTGATTGAGCCGTCACTAAGCAACAAATAATTAAATTTCAGCTAATTTGGCCATTTTATATAATTACCGGCCTTTTCATGCTGCTGTGTAAATGTGCACTACTACTCTCACACATATTGCAGCTACATAATGCACACCATACAAAACCACTAATTGAATATTATGTTTATTATTTGCATATTGTTATGAACTCTAACTCACTGGTTCTCAAATTGGGGTCACGTCGTGAATATTTAGGTTTAAAATTTCAAAAAAAATAATATTCCCATGGCATTCAGGGGGTCACTTGATTGTTATATTTAATAGACGTTGAGATTCTCATGCCGTCCTTGGAAAAACATATAACCTGTAAATGGATCCCTGGATGAATAAGGTTTGGAAACCCCTGCTCATATTGTTAACTTATTCCCTTTATCACACAAATTAAGGCTGAACGTGACTGAACTAGACAATTGCAAACACATTACATCCAGCCATCCATATCCGCACACCAGACAATTAACCCTCACACCTATACCAACTCACTAAAATGGGGAAAAACTGCTACCTCAGGTGGTGAGGTGCCACATTATACTACTGTATTATATTTTTAATTGAACCAAAAACAATATGGCTCTGGTGTCAAAGTAGACGCAGATTGCTCTGGCTACAGTAGCTATATTATAATACAAAGACAAGAAACAGGCACAAAATAAAGGAGTGAATATACAGTGTATTTGTGAGGCTGTTGGATCTATTCATTGTCTGCACCAGTGAATTTTAACAACAGACTCTCCACGCTTCGCTTTTTTAGAAACATGTACAAATAAAATTACAAACAAAGTATTATTGTAAAACACAATATATAATTGTCACTGTTGGGAAGAAACCTCCTATGTCCAAATCTGGTCAATTTCATATTTTTTCACAAATCCATACTATTGGTCAGTCCCCACGTGGGTCTGTTACTATGACAAATTATTGGCCAACCTAAAGTGTTGATCATGGCTTTCTCTCTTTAACGAATGTAAATTGCCCAACAAACATACAGTTTTTTTGTTTGTTTGTTTCCTTAAAAGTGATGATTTTGGAGATGCGAGGATTTCGCTCGACGCCAGCGATAAACTGTATACATTGGTAAGGCTTGGCAGCTGCCAGCTGGATCTTGCTTCACGCCCGGAAATGTAATTTTTGTTGTCAAAGCTCTTGTGCATTTTGGCAACAAAGACTCTCCATACTTCACTCAATATAGTTAAGTATTATAGTAAAACACGATATGTACTTAATATATACTGTGTTTATTGTGGTACGGCTTGGAAGCAGCTGGGTGGATCTTGCTTCATACCTGGAAACATAATTTTTGTGGCGAAAGCTCATGTGACACGATATGGCATTTTTGATTGGCTATTACATCTACAGCGTTGCAATGCCATTTTCCTGCAATTTAAAACTCAAATCGCAGCAAAACCCGTGGCTGTAGGTCAGCCACTAATTAAAAGTAGTTGCAGAAACCTGCATAACAGTTCACTGGCGTTCAATCGCGTCGCTTTACTCGAGGCTCGCCGAACAATGCCATGTTTGTTGTCATGTTACCTTGACTGAGATCTTGCCTTCATCCTTGGGTAAATGCGCAGCCAGGAACCAGTCCCCAGGGAGCGGGCTGGTCACGTTGAGCACCCCCGTGGTTCGGTTCGGGAGCATCCAGGTCAGAGTCACCGCAAAGGATCCTGGGACAATTGTATCCCGAGGGAAGTGAGTTTTCAGGGGGTTGATTACCGGGGGAGCACCAGACCTTAAGTACCTGTCAATCACAAGACATTTTTCATTACTACTTCCCCGCTCGGGTTCGTAAACAACTGGGATGTCAAACGCTCACTGGCCACAAAATGAGGTACACCCGTAAAATCTAATGAGATCCAATACACGAGCTGTTTCACTGTTCACATTGTGTGCGAGAAAACAACTGAGCATTACACATTGATGCTGTGACTGTTCGTAAACCGAAGCAATGCTGCTTTGAAAATCGTTTGTTAACCAAAACTATGAGCTATGTACATTGTTTTTGTTAGGGTTTTAGGATTCCCACAAAGAATATATTTTAAGTGTAACTTCCTTGCACTCTAGCCACAAGCCTAATCTGTAAGCGCAAACAGTGCTGCTCAGTTTCTGGATTTTGGCAAAATGTCAAATTTGATAATTCAATTGAAACAGCTTCACACCTACCTGAATATCCGTGCATTATGAAAAAAAGTTAACGTTAACTTCTCGCAGAATTTGAAACAATAACAAATGCAGGAAAAAAATACTGTTTTTATAGCGCTTTAATTTATGATCTTCCAACTGTTACTGTTGCACTTGTCTACATCTTTCATTTACCAAAACGAAGACAAACTATTGAAGTTTCACTTTCATGAAAAGATTTAAGCTATTGATGTTTCATTTTTAATGTCGTTAAATCTGTCATTACATTTCTTTTGCATTTTGTTCCTTCACTGTACTGAATAAGAACTTAACCATGACAAAGGTACGTACCAAACCAGAAAACTATTACACCTGTAGCGATTATACATTTATGTGGTTTCACTGTTATAAGCAACGCCTTAAGGGGAACCATAACCAAAATGTTCCCTGTGACACCCCTGGGATAAGGCAATGTATCATAAACTATAATAACGATTGAGCCATAACCATTTTATGGGTCAGAACCTAAACTGACCACGTATTTGAAATAGTACCTGGTAGTACCTGCTTTTGCCAGTGGAAATGTTTTTTTTCCAAAACATCCATCCATCCATTTTCTAAGCCGCTTCTCCTCACTAGGGTCGCGGGCATGCTTCAGCCTATCCCAGCTGTCATCGGGCAGGAGGCGGGGTACACTCTGAACTGGTCGCTAGCCAATCGCAGGGCACATACAAACAAACAACCATTCGCACTCACATTCACACCTACGGGCAATTTAGAGTCGCCAATGAAACTACCATGCATGTTTTTGGGAGGTGGGAAGAAACCGGAGTGCCTGGAGAAAACCCACGCAGGCACGGGGAGAACATGCAAACTCCACACAGGCGGGGCTGGGGATTGAACCCCGGTCCTCAGAACTGTGAGGCAGACGCTCTAACCAGTCGTCTACCGTGCCGCAGTTTTTCACAAAACAAATGCAACAAACTTAACACCAGTTTGGAAACAAAAAGTGTAATTGACTTACACAGCCACATTGCGATTGGGGCAGCTGTCACCAAAGGTACCGCCTTGTTCCTTGAAGATAATGAGGTTCCATACGGCCATCATGGTGTCGTCAGGCACATTGAAGTGGAACAGTTCCACACTGGCGAATGAGTTGTAAGCACTGAGCTTACGAGGCGTTCGGGTGAAGTATTCAGTCACAAAAAGGCAATCTGCGAAGGAAAGAGAACAACAAGTGAGAAGATGAACACAATGTTCCTTTTGGTGTGTGTGGTTCTTTTTGTGGGGGGTGGGGTGATCTTCTAGACTATGGTTGCCAAACTCCAAGAGAAGAAGAAAAATGTAAGGATGCAAGGGCCACTTTAACATCATTTAACTCCAGCAGCCCGCGACCCTATTGAGGAAAAGCGGTGAAGAAACTGGATGGATGGAACTTTAATTCAATAAAACCCATCCATCAGGCAAGGCTATGTTGTTATTATATAAGTGTGTTATAGTTATTTGGAAAAACTACGTACTACCTCACAGCTTTCTGTTGAATTGATAAGGTAAATAGTTTCTTTTTCAGGACTTTGGGGGTGACCCGCCGCCCTGTATCCAATGAGAACAGATCCGCCCCTGCATTGAGCAACAGCTGAATCATATCTTCACATTAAGAGCCCAAAAAAAAAAAAAAAGAGCATTCGGTAGTTAAGATGAAAAGTTTTAACTTGACGGTCATAAAATCAAATTCTGGATAGAGAAGTGACTGTCGGTTTGAAAGAGATGTGAAAGAAGCCTTCTATGTCAAACTATAAAAGGTTTGAGGCATCGCCTGTTGTCTGCTGATAACAATGTCCAGACATACCTCCCCGCAAAGATTATCTCATTCCATGGGAAGAGGCCCTAATGAGCTGTTTTGCCACCAAGCGAGTGAAAGACCGGTTGCCATGAGACGGTCATTGACCATCCACGTCGGGCAACAACAGCAACACCCTATCGTGACCACCTACGGGCCACACCCACCAGAGGCATAAATAGGGAAACTCCACACATAAACATTTAGAACTGAAGAAGTTATTTTGGGTGAAAGGGTAAGCGTCTTCAACAAACAAAAAAAGTCCAGCTTGCTTTAATGACTGAGAAGAGCGCCTGCGCGTCAGTTGTGGCCAAGCAGCTCGAGTATGAATGCGCTTATTGTGCGTTTATTTGGTTACCATTTGTTCAATAAAACGATGCTTGTGGGGACATTACAATACGTTCTAACTAGCAAGGGGTAAGCTATATTAAACTAGCTAACATACCTCATGTTGGCCATCGTAGACATGCTGTCGTGGTACGGTAGTTAGCTTTAGCTTTTAGTTAGCTTTTCCAGCTGTGTTAAAACTAATAACCAGGTAATGCTTGATTTACAACAGCGTGGGTGTTTATTTTCAGTTAAAGAAAAAAAAGAGAAAAAAAAAACACTGGCAGTATCAGGTCACTTTCATTGCCTTAACTACATGTGCTAAATCTGGTGAAATGTTAGTTTACGAAGGACACCTTATGAAACAGTGTTTGCAGATGGACATACGCTGTTTTTTTTTTTAAAAGAAGTCAGCCAGGTGCAGGTGAGAGACTGTAAAAGAAATACATTATTGCATGATAGTGAGTGTGTCTTCGTTTGTTTTTTATGTAGTTGTTATACTGTATATACTACATTTCCAACAGTGTTGTCTCTTACTCAAATCAAAAGGTGACCTTATAAACAACTTATTTCCTCTCGAATAGAGCTAGAGACTAGCCAGAATGTTTTTAATATTCCTTTCATCTGAGATGAAATACTCATATTGTATTCATACCGTTACCAAAGGTCTGTGCTTTCCTGACATTAAACCAGGTGTTTAGAATGTATTGAATAAATAGATCTAATCCATCCATTTTCTGAACCCCTTATCCTCACAAGGGTCGCGGGAGAGCTGGAGCCCATCCCAGCTATCATTGGGCAGGAGGCGGGGTACACCTTGAACTGGTTGCCAGCCAATCGCAGGGCACACATAAACAAACAAACATTGGCACTCACATTCACAACTAGGGGCAATTTAGAGACTTAAATTAACCTACCATGCATGTTTTTGGGATGTGGGAGGAAACCGGAGTGCCTGGAGAAAACCCACGCAGGCACGGGGAGAACATGCAAACTCCACACAGGCGTTGCCCGGGATTGAACCCCAGTCCTCAGAACTATGAGGCAGACGCTCTAACCAGTCGCCCACCGTGCCGCCTAAATAGATATCCATCCATTTTCTGAGCCGCTTCTCCTCACTAGGGTCGCAGGTGTGCTGGAGCCTATCCCAGCTAACATCGGGCAGGAGGCAGTGTACACCCTGAACTGGTTTCCAGCCAATCGCAGGGCACATACAAACAAACAACCATTCACACCTACGGGCAATTTAAAGTCTCCAATTCATGCATGTTTTTGGGACGTGGGAGGAAACCGGAGTACCCGGAGAAAACCCACGCAGGCACGGGGAGAACATGCAAACTCCACATAGGAGGGGACGGGGATTGAACCCCGGTCCTCAGAACTTTGAAGCTGACGTTCTAACCAGTCGTCCACCGTGCCGCCCTAAATAGATATAATACTAATAATAATAATGATTGGCTGGCGACCTGTTCAGGGTGTAATAATAATAATAATAATAATAATAATAACATTAATAATAATTAGGTTAGCCCTATTTTGCGTCATCCACCAAATGGACTTTTTCAAGGTCTAAAAAAATCTAATTTCAGAAGGGTACTTTCCAAAATGAGGTCATGGGCTCAGCACACCCAAAACACTCGACCTAGACTCGCAGTAGACATTATTTTGTCTTTTTTAAGTGTGAAATGATCCCAAACTTTGGACAGTCTCTGTTTTTTTACACACTCCTCCTTATTTCTACACGGAGTGGTGGATGAGTCTGCAGCAACATTAGCCCGTGTGTAAAAATGATCATTGCAACGTTTCGAGGAAGAGATTTAATTTTGACTTTTTTTGTAATCGAATTACTCGAGTTATTCAATTAATCATTCAGCTTTAGTCACAAACCACCACACACTTTTTTTTTTGACACTGACAGTTTTCACACTGGCCTTAACCACTTATTTCATTTTTACATAGCTTTGCAGGTCATGTCAAATATTATTTTTACTGTATGCTGCAGGCCCCAAGAAATCATATGGCGGGCCACCAATTGCCCCTCGAGTGTAGTTTTGACACTCCTGCTATAGCTTTCTTTTTTAAGGCAGCTGTGTGCATGTGTGCACACTGGCATCCTGCTTAATGTCAAATCCTTGGATTACATCCAGCCAAGGCTCTGCATATAAAAGCAGCAGATCAAGCGACAGGTGTAATCTGTCACATTACCCGCACGAGCCAGGCTGGCACTGAGCTCAGCCAGCAGGTGGGCAAAAACCCAGGAAAAAACAAAACAAAACAAAAAAACACATTTAATTGCTCTGCGCTGCATCTCCTATGAACGTTTATAGAATGTCTGCTGTTGGCCTCCATCGGAATGTCGAGTGAAGAAAATCAAGGCACACACACACTGATGTGTACTCGGAAAATGAGAAAAAATACCACACATACACACACACACACGTATACATATATATATATATATATATATATATATATATATATATATATATAAAGCACACAGTAGCTCTCTCAGAAGTAACCTTGAACACTTAAGCTGAAAATTCTGAAGAATGAAGCAGTCTTGTCGTCAAGAGCTAAACTTTGATCCTGTAAAAAGCTCTAAGCATCTGTTATTGTGCTCTCTTGCGCCACCTCATACAAGAGCTTTCTATACATTAAACTGCCTCTTTAACTTGAAGACGCACCAAACAAATGAAAATACCGTATGTGCATTCAGTCACCTCACTGAGATTCGAGATGGAGGAGAGATCTGAACCATATTTTGGTAAATTAAGTCAAAATGGACATCAAACACCTCAGTATAAGGCATTAGAGCCATCTGATTTCTCCCAGCCAATCAAAGAAAGCTATTGATAATTGTAATATCACAATGTTGCTTTTAATATCAAAATTTAGTTTTTGTTTTTTTTTACAAAAGTAATATATGATGGAATGTTACAATTACACTCTCTTTAGAGCTTACTGTTTTATTGTTGATTTCTAATTTTACTGCTATTGTTTCTGTCACATTGTCATTAGTAGTAGTAGTTGTAGCAGTAATAAGATGAAAACAGTCAAATTAATTCTAATTAGATAATTCGTATAACACTGGAATATCATTGAAAGTCATTATGTACTCATATATGTACTAATGAATATATATTTTATTTTTACATGGCTCACAGTGTGATGAGTGGTTAGCACATCTGTCTTATAGTTCTGAGATTCGGGGTTCGAATCTGGACTTCCTGTGTGGAGTTTTCTCTGGGTTTCTTCCTCTCATAGTCCAAAAACATCCATGGTTGGTTAAGTGAGGACTCTAAATTGTCCATAGGTGTGAATGTGAATGATTATTTGTCTATATGTGCCTTGCGATTGGCTAGCAACCGCTTCAGGGTGTACCCCGTCTTTGGCCCAAGGTAGCTGGGATAAGCTCGATAGGTTAGCGTAGTAGAAAATGGATCGATGGATGACTCATACACATACGATAAAATCATCGACTCCTGTCCAACGCAATGACATGAATGATAAACATCATCAATACGGCGCTGTGTTGTGAAGAGAGTTTAGTAGGAATTTGTACAAAAAGTGTGACAGAAGAAGCTGCAGAGGACAATGGGTGCTCCGACTGTCACTGCACTATTGAAAAGGGAACAATAGCTACACAAATAGAAACTGTTAATGTGAGCCAGCTAACACGGAAGTAACAATTCTTCTTTGACAGCAGCGTGTATAGCACCACACATATACAGTACATAATTTGTGCAAAGAAAAGTCTTACTTCATATAAATGCCCGGTAGTCTCTGCAGTTGAGTAAACACGGAAGTAACAATTCTTCTTTGACCAATCGGCGAACAACAGCTTGTTGAGCTACACACATTTGAAATGATTTGTGCAAATAAATGGCATATTTAAAATATTTCACAGGTGTCAAACTCAAGGCCCGGGGGTCAAATACAGCCCGGCACATCATTTTATGCGGCCTGCGAAAGAAAATCATTTGCGTCATTTGTGTCAACTTTCATGAATCTGTACCAAAATTTCAAAATGGCATATGTAACAAAGACTAATGCTCACATGTTGCCAGCATTCTTTTTTCTTACTAAACCCCTTTTTACAGTAACTTGATGAGGGCGTGGGAAGGTTTAACAGTAATCCTGTTTAACATTAAAGGACGCTGGAATCCAACACCCTACCTCGACAATATCTTTTGTATTTCACGAGGACCTAGTGTCAAACATTCAACGAGAATCAATGGGAAAACGTCAATGGTACTAATCTAGAAGTTGTGAATCAATTTTACTCATCATTAACTGTATACCATTTATCCTACTCATCTGGAAGTAGAAATAATTTGCAATCTTTTGATTTTAAGATTTTATTTTCATTTTCATTATTGCACTTCTGTCCTTTTCAAGGAGCAGTGGAGCGGCACCCTAGCACCCTCTACTGATGAGCTGCCACTGAACGGTGAACACTATGGTGAGGCGATTAAACATTAACATGGTTTCACAGTCATAACGGCCCTATGGGAAACCGTACCAACAATGTGGCACATGACAAAAATGAATTTGACACCCCTGAAATAATTACTTGGTACGATCTGCAATTGAGTATATGCACACCATAAGCTACTATTTGAGGAAATTTGGCATCTAGGCTTAATACTTTCATAACGTGAATATTTGTGACTACAGTTCCTACTTTTTTGCAGGCAGGATGTTGGTCTAGTGGTTGACAAGTCTGCCTCACAGTCAAGACTTCATGGGTCTGAATCCATATGGAGCTTGTTTCTATTTGATGAATTTTCCGTATTAAAATGAAACTACTATCCCACCACCACCTCAAAAAAGTGAAAAACAAATTCTAGCTGACTGATACCTTGACTAATTCCAACGTTTTGTCACAGCCCTGAAGGCGACACAGCGATTACAGACTTTGTTACGGTGTGTTTCACTGGCACATTCACACCACGATTTTGCTCAATTTGAAGCCCGGATCAATGCGCCTATGTTTTGGACTCTATGTTTCACCCTGCCTGCCGGTCGTTATCCCGCTGAGTCCCAGGTCCTCGTCTGCCCCACCTTTTCCACCATCTGACCTCGCCAGCCCACCCCTTACTCCTCCACCTCCTGTTTCGCCACCTGTTCCGTGTTTGCTCATTTGTTGTTCTGTTGGGCTGACAGAAGTAGAATTTAGCAGCCATCCCCACTGTAATTGTGCTTGTATTGGAGTGCATAAGAAACAATGTCCATTAGGATACATTATGGAATTTTTAAAATTGGTATTACCTACTCTTGAAAAAAAAAAAAAAAAAAAGTAGTCTGTATGATGACTTCTACATCACAACTAGACATGCATAGTCATATGACCCCAAAGGATCCCTGTTGGAATCTTATAGATTTTTATTTTTTTTTGAACACACATTCAAATACATAAGTGGATGAGAGCACAATTAGAGAGAATGGATTTGTGTTAAGCACGATATTAAACATATTCATCAAACCATTTTCTCTCGAGCTAGTCCTTATTAGGGTGAGCTGGAGCCTATCCCACGTGACTCTGGGTGAGAGGTGGGGAATACCCCGGAATGGTCACCAGCCAATAGTCTTCGTTGAACCTAACATGCATGTTATCCATCCATCCAATTTCTGAGCCGCTTCTCCTCTCGAGGGTCGCGGGCGTGCTGGAGCCTATCCCAGCTATCATCGGGCAGGCGGCGGGGTACACCCTGAACTGGTTGCCAGCCAATCGCAGGGCACATACAAACAAACAACCATTCGCACTCACATTCACACCTACGGGCAATTTAGAGTTGTCAATTAACCTACCATGCAGGTTTTTGGGATGCGGGAGGAAACCGGAGTGCCCGGAGAAAACCCACGCAGGCACGGGGGAGAACATGCAAACTCCACACAGGCAGGACCGGGGATTGAACCCTGGTCCTCAGAACGGTGAGGCAGACGCTCTAACCAGTCGTCCACCGTGCCGCCATGCATGTTATTAAATTTTAATTTTTAACACTTCTGTGACAACATGTCATTCAAAACTGAGCACTATTATCACTCTATCTGTGAAAGACTTATTTAAGACAGTGCAGGTGTACCTAATATAGTGGCCAGGGAGTGTCAGTGCTACATTGTCTTTGGGTCACCAATTGACTTGACTTTTATATCTTTATAATAATTGTGTTCAGTCCTCTGTAACATGTATTCACGTAGGGCAGTGGTTCTCAAACTTTTGAAACCAATTACCACCTAAAAAAAAAAAATCTTAGCTGTGAAGTACCTTTATACCAACATAAGCATACAATAGCGCAGTAGGCCTAAATGTTCATCAAAAAAATAAGGCAAGGTTTTATTATATCAAAAGTACATTGGTATGTATGTTTGATATGTACACAAAGATATTACATTGTAAGCCACAGTAATATTATCCACAGTTTGAACATTAACAGCATTTAAAAACAGTATATCAGAAAATACAAAAAACCTGATGATATGCAAACGTTTTGATGTAAAATATTTATGTTTCGATACTTTCACATACCACTAGATATACCACATACCCACATATGACTAGTGCTTACTTGTACCACACTGAGAATGACCAATGTAAGGCAAGGATTTAATTGCCCCTCTTCGAGCAAAGATTTGCATGAGTTGAAAGAATATTTACTGTAGTAACAAATACACACTGTATACTGCATGATTTGTGTGTAAATAATTTGGCCCAAACAATGTGAACGAACACACACACAAACACTTTCCACAGTCACAACCCAATTGTGCTGAGCTCCCCTTTTCTGGCTACATCACATCCCACAGTAAAAGTAAGTGCAAATGGCCCTTTTTTTTTTTTAACTACAGTCCCTCCAACTATAGCAGCAACACCGAGCGGACACAAAAGGTTTGCGCACTGTCAGAGCTGATGTCTTTGTTTCATGCTTGGGTCTCTCATAAACACCTTCCAGTTGAGTCTAGAGGGCTGAGAAAATCGGGTCAAAATGGAAAGGAGTTGACTTGTTTTACTGTGACAATCTGATCCAAGCAACTCACTGTTAATGTCACTTGGGCTGTATTGGTCATAACTTGAATATTGTGCTATAAAATCAGCCAAAAAAAAACTAGAGTGTACTCGGGAGAAAGAGAGAAGGAACGCGTGTCATGTGTCATACAGGCATAACATGCCATGCAGTACACAGTCGAGGGGGCTGCTCATCGGCTACGTTTCAGCACCAGGACCAGATGAACAGCTCCACGAGAGATCCCCACCACCACCACGCACACATCCACATGCACGTCCACGCAAAGCAGTGCACTCACCCCCAGGAACGCAGACGAACGTGTAAACGATGAAGAGCAGCATCCTCCTCACGGGGCAGCGATCCACCCTCCACATGGTTCCGATTGTTCGTAGCCGTGGGCTCGAGCCGCGGTGCAGCTCGCTGTTGCCGCTTTACATTTTTACCCCCACTCCGCTCCCTCTCTCCTCGACCAGCTGTTAGCGCATGACGTCATTCAGACAGCGGCCTGTTGGTTGGCTTTGATTGGCCACGGCTCGGTAGAGGGCCACTTTCGTATTGGACCGCGGATGATGTCAGTCCGTGGGGGTTGTTGCGCACACACATTGCAGCAAGCGGGGCGCGACACGCACGCGCACGCACACTACAAACAGCTACAGCTTTTTTATCAACTATTCTCTGGGGTGGGAAGTGACTCAGTAGCTCCAAATACCCGTAAGAATTTTCCACAAAACACAGGTTCATTATAATTTTATATTACTGGTGATTATATTCGTGTTGCAAGGACCCCCCCCCCCCACACAAAAATGGGATGATGCATGCCAATGGGCTAAATACACAAAATAAAAATAAACATTACATCTCAGAATCTAGATTTTATTTACTTTTACTTCAGCAAGGGAACTGAACCAGTACTTCTACCAGTCTTTCGACAAGTATCCATGTAAAGCTTTCCTATTAACTATTATCTATCTGGCCTCTTATGTGTAATCAGTGAAAAGTAAGGTATTTTCAAATTCTCTCCTGACGTTTTTTTGTTGCTTTTGAGATAAAAGAGCAACATTTGAAGATACTTTTCACTGTAGCCTGCAGCAATGTGTAGTGCATCCAAATCGTATTCACGGTGCTTCACTTTTTCCACCTTTAAATTTACAGCCTTAGTCAAAAAGGGATTACATTTTTTTTTTTTTACCCTCAAAATTTTACACATAACACCCCATTACTTTTTTTTTTTTTTTACATTTTCATTATGGGTTATGGTTTACAGACCTCTGATGGAAAATGATGTATTCCATTTTTGGTTGGAACATCACAAAATGTGGAAAAAGTTGAAAGTGATCCCTCCCATCCATCCATCCATTTTAATCATGCTTGACCTCATTTGGGTTCTGGGTAAACTGAGCCTATCCCAGCTAAATTCGGGCGAGGCGGGGTACACCCTGAACTGGTCGCCAGCCAATCACAGGGCACATACAAACAAAACAAACATTCACACATACAGACAATTTAGAGTCTTCAATGAATCTAACATGCATGATTTGGGAAAGTGGAAGGAAGCTCGGGGAGAACATGGAAACGTCACACCGGAAGACCGGAGTCGAGATTCAATCCCTGAACCTAAAAACTGTGAGGCAGACGTGCTAAACACCATCCACCATTTGGAGATACTGTACATACACATCTTTCATTGGACAGTGATGCTTTCTAACTGTGATGATAACAGTACGGTGACACAAGGAGATTAATCATAGGCTTCATTGTGGTTAGGATGATTGTTGGGGCAGTTGAAAACAAAACAAATATTGACAGGAGGAAACTGAAACCACTCACAAATTCAGAACACTGACTCACATTTTGACCAGTGACATCAGGTACAGTTTATAACAGATCACATTACAGTACTGTATCTTGTGCAGGTGATCGTCTGGCTAGTGAGTGTACAGTATACTATTTTTTTATTGGATAGTTACGCTCATGTTTTCTATCAATGATGATAACAGTAAGATGGCAGAGTGAGATGTTAGTCAGAGGCTTCTTCGTGGTTAGGTAAGGTATTGATTGTTGAGACAGTTGAAACCACAAAATATTGTTGCCAGGAAACTGAAGTCACTCACACAACACTGACTCATATTCTGAGCAGTGACATCAAATTCAGGTTTTAACAGATCACGTTACATTGAGCAGGTTTACCTCATGTTTTGGCTGGTGAGTGTATATTAAATCATTATGTATGCAAGAATACTCTGTGATTGGCTGCATGACGAAAAGTCATGGGAGTACCTGTACGCCACCTCTCATACCAGAGTTAGCTGGGATATGTTCTAAGCGTAAGACAAGCTCTATAGGAAATGGATAAATTGATAAATGGATTGATGGTTGCAAGTGAAGTATAAATACTTGGGAGGTAATTAATTGATCGTTGAGAGTTGTATTCATTGTGTGGAATTGTAAATGAGTCTCAAAGCAATTGTGGCAAAATGGAGTGCACCACTTGGCTACTCAAAAATCACTGAACACCTCCCACACCACAGAATACTCAGCGGTCAGGAGAATCATTAAAGTTCCAGTAAAGTGAAAATGTCTTCTAAATTTGACACACCACAGAGAAGAGTGTTTTTAACAACCCAGTCAAATTTGAATGATTTTGAAAAATCGACAAACATATAAAATGAGGGTTCAAAACAGTGAAAAATCAAGCCATTGTTGATTCTTTTCTCGAACGCTGTGGGCGTGTCCAATTGTCCGCTGAATGCACTGAAATACCACTTTGCTCAACTGTCCATCAAATACCACTACTATCTGTCGAAAAATGGATGCTACTTTGTCTAGCATCTGCCTACACACAACTACAAATTTGATCCACGAAACTGTATATCTGCCTCCGCTGGCTGGAATATTTCCCACCATGTCGTCGCCGTGGCAATGTGGCGCTTTAAAGCGGGCTTGCCAGCCCGAAGCCCCTGTCCAAACGCTGGCTATCAAGTCAGACTTTGTTTTTTTACTTACTTTGTAACACGTTACCGGCATCACTGATCCCGCAGCACCATTTTAGCCATGTTCCCCAAACAATCTGAAAAACCGAAGCGGTGGATAAACAGTTAATGCTGTATCTCCAGAACTGAGTACTAAATAGTTTTCAATCTTTTTAAATGTTTTCAGCAATTCTCTTCAAATGTATATAATGCATTTTGAAACAAAGCTCTGACTGCAATTATTCACATTAAAGGGTATTTAAAGAGATATCATTCAATATCAGATCGGAACTGACCAGAAGGCGGGAAAAAGGTTGGAATTGAACATGATTGTCGGTACGAGTGTACCCAACTTTGGGTTTAAACTTTGTACAGCAAATATTTCAATATTGTTTTCGAGTACTAAAGTGGCAAATAATGAGAATCTGACAAAGAGAGAGCTGACACTGTGGGGGGGGGGGGAAGCCACAAGCGAAAGTAACGAGCAACAATCAAGCTTTCTCCAAGAAGTGGACACTGACTCAGACTTGCAGTCAGGATTATTTTTAGGCTGCTGGGTGACTTCAATATGAGTCATAATTGTCCTGAGTAGATTCTGTCAGGGAGCGAACAAGCTGGTGAACCGAGGGCATCTATTAAACATGACATTGCACACTTAGCAAGCAAATATGAGCACATTTCTTGGCTAAGGATGAAAGATGCTGCTCTCTCCACCTCTCTGGTGATTAAAACTTTGTGGCGGGATGAAGTAATGGCTCAAAGAAGGGGCTGGAAGAATTTGGGTAGGATTTGTATTAGGAATTGGCAAATGGTGTTTGTAATCACTCTTCTGTCTGCAGGTTTCAGAACTAGCCTATTTATAAAAAAAAAAAAAAATCTAATCAAATCAAATAAAACACCTTTATGGAGGGGTGAATCATGGGTCGATAGGGAAGGAACTAAAACTCCAGCCATCCATTTTCTATACCACTTATCTTGTTCGGTGTCACTGCAGGGCCTAACTTAGGTTGAGAACTACACTCTAGATACGTCCCTTGTTTTTCCACAGGGCAAGCTCCACAGATAAGTGAACCACTATATCGTAACAATAATCTAGGGACTAAGATTGACTGAGTCCAATTTTACAGACGTGCCACTCTAGTTCAGGGATGGAAAAGCATTTTCCAATCGGTGGGCATTTCAGTTCATTTAATTCGGAGAAGAATGCAACATTTTTTGTTTTAGTTTTTCGTTCAAATTTGAGAACTTTTGTTATTTCCATAAATTTGAAACTTTTCAGACTCATCCATTTTCAATGCCTGCTTCAGGGTCATTTGATGGAAGAGGATGAGGGGATGGCCAGTAAAACAGCTTTAAAAATTGGTGCAGATGCGAGAGGAGGCAGTGTGTGGGTGGCATTCACACTCACACAAATACACACACACCATGGGGTCTGAGTTATTTCTGCTGTCAACAGCTTCAGAGTGCAGCAGCAGAACCAGCGGACTTTGTAGTTTCAAACACAGAAAAGCACTGCTGCATCAAATTTTAAAATGTCATCCGGTGGAAAAAAACGGATGACTCATTATAAGTTTTCACATTAATTTCGACAAATAAACTGACCATGAGGACAGACAGCTCTGGTACACATCCCCGTGCGCTCCTCATGCAGCTACATGGCATCCGATTCATTCCTGTTAGGACACAATATTTTAAAATCGAGTGAAAACAGACGGTTGGCACAGAAGGGAAAAACAAACCCACCTGGTTCCCTGCTCTCGAGACATCTGTTTAGAAGTTTCCTAACTGGAACTATTATGTCGATACTCAAACCCTTCTGTGGCCTTAAAATAGGTTTAATCGCACCATTTTGCCCCAGGAAAAATATTTTTATGGCTCAACAGCGCCCCCATGTGATAATCCATCCAGATATACCTGGTGATGCGCCCGAAGAAAATTCATCTGAATGTCTCATTTTGTTGAAACAATTTATAATATTTAAAGGAGAGAGACATTTACAAATTGTAACAGTTAAGGCACAACTTCACAATGGCCCTTAATAATCTGTCAGTACATCATCCAATTACACCAAATTATAAACAACATCCTGCTGCTGTGGATGCTCTCGTGTTTTTTTGCAACACAACATACATGAAACAAAAAGGACTACAATAACTATATACATGTCCAGGCTGAGCACATCACATTCGGAACACTCCGAAACGGGTCTTCTTCGTTGGTGCGTTAAGCGCGGCACTCAGACTCAGCCCCAAGACGAGGCGAGTGTCAGCCGGATCAATAATTCCGTCATCCCACAGCCTGTGGGGAAACATGAAGCGTCATAATATTAGGACCAATCTGGTGCTTGCTGATGTCGAGTCAGTGGATATAAAAAGTCTACACACCCCTATTCAAATGCCATGTTTTTCTGATATAAAAGACAGAGATGAATCATTTTAAAACATGTTCCACCATTAAAGGAACCTTTAACCTGAAGAACTCAATTGAAAAAAAAAATAACATTTGTGAGAGGGGAAGTTGCACAAGTGTGCACACCCACTTACCCAAACTCATGCTAAAAGGGAGGCAGCACACACCTGCCACCTTAAAATGACTCCGATTAACCCCAAATAAAGTTCAGATATTCCAGCGAGCTTTTCTTGACAATTTTGTAGTCACATCTTACAGTACAAGCCATGGTCTGCAGAGAGCTTCCTCAGCATCAGAAGGATCTCATTGTTCAAAGGTATCAGTCAGGAGAAGGCTACTAAACAATTTTTAAGGCATTCAACACTGAATGGAACACAGTGAAGACAACAAGTGGAGAAAATATGGCACGACAGTAACAACACCAAGAACTGGACCCAATTTGATGAAAAGAGAATAAAACTGGTCAGGTAAGCTGTAAATAGGCTGCCAGCAACATTGAAGGAGATGTAGACATTTTTGACAAGTACTGTTCCATATATGTGACAGCAATCTCCCCTCTTCTTCATATGTCTGAGCTATGGGGTAGCGTGGCAGCCTTCCAAAGGAAAATATCCAAGCCTAACTAGATTTTGCAAAAGCAGACTTAAAATCTTGAAATGCAACCACATTATTTCAATTGATTATTTGTACTTACCCCTCTCGAACAGATTTCTTTTTTTATTTTCAATGGAAGTGTACATGTTATAGGTAACTTTAATGGTAGAAACAATTTCGAAATGATTCTTGGTCTCGTTTGTTAGTAATACAAAAACATGGCATTGGAATAGGGATGTGTTGACTTTTTACTGTATAGCCACTGTTTGCAAGCAAGTCGATTAAAAGTGGAACCTCCAAAGTCAAACAAGTGTGTTTTTATTCATCTACAGAAAAGTATTTTAAAAAGCATGACAGATGAAGTTGACTCACGTCCGTGTTTGCTCCTCCTACATCATGTCATCAAAAGGCGAATAATTTGACTATATTTTAGTCTTATTTCAACTTATAATACAGTGGTTTTAGACTTGAGGAATGTTTAAAATGTTACTTAAAACAGTGGCGAGTGGTCAAGGGCCTTCTCTGCTGGCCTAAACAATATCAGAAGCACTGACCTACATTTAACAACCTAAATTCTAACATTTCACTAGTTCCATAAAATATTAATTTGTTTATTCCCAACAGTCTATTCTCATTTTGTTGCGTTTCTCTTTGCTACACTGCTTCCGATATCTGGATGTGTTCGATGTTTGGTTAATCAGATTTCAGCTTCTATTCGCTGCCATGTCAATCTAATGTGCAGGGCCTTCAGAATCAGCTGTGCTGGCTCATAACTACATTGGCAATGGGAATGTTCCTTTAACAAATCAGATTTCAAACTGCCTCACAGGGCCAGCTAACTGGCCCACAATAACATCAGCATTTCATCTAATTGGTTGGTCAGAGCAGGCCAAGTTGAACTGGTTAAACAAATCTGTAGCGATCTGCACACATCAATACATTTAATAATAAGCATCGCTGATGAGTATTTTTAAAGAAAATTGTTTTCCTTTTGTTTTTTCATGTTATTAGATAATTATTGATTCTGAATGGCTCCAGATGATCTGTGTCCAGATGGCACAGTTGTGAAGTGATCGTGGTGCTGTTAAGAGGTTGATGAAGTCAGATAAGTCCCCAACTAAGGCCCAAGTACCACATGCACTGCCTGTCACTTTTAAAACATAAAGGCAACAGTTGAATCCCTTTTGGGTCCCATTATGTCTTATGGGTAAAACTTGTTTGTAAATATGAACGAATCTGGCGATTGACCGGTGTTCAGAAACAGATTACGTTTGACTTTGGAGGTTCCACTGTAACTGCAAAGTCCTCCTGCACATAACACTAACTGGCCAACATCACCTGGCACTGGAGTAGTAGGGACTTCCTTCTTCTTCAAATCTCCGCACTATCGGTTCCTTCATGGCGGCTTCCTGTTCTGCTGTGAACTTTTGAAAATTTTTCAAGAATGAGCATGAGGCCAAGATATAATGTATAATGTCACATCATCTTAATCATCAGTACCAAGCTGAGGTGTCATTTTGCAGCTATTAAAGCTCTCGACACATCCCCCACAGGACATCTAACATATTTTAATTGGAGCCAACGACAGCACTAATCAGAATCATTACAACATTAAGTAATAGTGTAATGCTGATCTTTAAATAAAAGGTGTCAAAGCATTATGTTTATGCTTTTGGCAGGATCTCCTGAAGGGCCTTTTGTTACCTCTTTTCCCTCCCTGGCTCGCTGATCCTTGGTGATGGTGGCCAGGACGGTGGCGGCTTGTTCTCCGCCCATGACGGAGATCCTGGAATTTGGCCACATGTAGAGGAATCGGGGACTGTGAAAGGAGACGCGCACGTCGGTTAGCGTGCTTTGGATAAGTCAATGACAACGGCAGAAACACACAAAATGTGATTTTAGAAAGCATGGTGGGAAAATTGCCGCCTCTATCTTCGATTGCAAAAAGGAACGTCAAACAAAGAAGGAGCGACACACAAGAAGTTCATCACCTAACAACCTAAATTACTGTTATTTTCCTATCAAAGTGAATTTGAAAGCAGCCATTCTGGCTCAGAATTTGTGCACTTCATCCATTTGTACTACTACTACACACAATTCCGGAGTCGTCCTACCTGTAGGCTCGCCCGCACATGCCGTAGTTTCCAGCCCCGTACGAGCCGCCGATGATGACTGTCAACTTGGGTACGCTAGCGCAGGCAACAGCAGTGACCATCTTAGCACCGTCCTTGGCAATACCTCCGGCTTCATACTCTCTGCCCACCATGAAACCTTACAGGGAAGTCACGTCAACTTCAAATTCACTGAACATATCAGTGATTTATTCAAAATCACTCTTAAAATAGGACTTGTCGATTAAAAAAAAAAAAACTTTTTCTGATTTTTTTTTAAACATAAAAATTACATTTTTTTTTTAAAATTACAACTTTGTTCTTGAGAAATTGCAACTATTTTTTCCAGACATGCCTTTTTTTTTTTAGACGTACTCTTCATGTCCTGGCAAAAACTCACTGAATATAATGAGTTAAGTATGATGTTTTTCTTGATAAATTACAACTTTTTCTTAATAAATGAATAAATAAATCCTTAAAAAATTAAACCTTTTCAAATGTTATGGCTTTTTTCCGCTGATAAATTACAATTTATTGTGGAAGAAAGTGTTTTCTTAAACTTCAACTGTGATGTCTTTTATCTTGAAAAATCTCTCTCTTTTTTTCAAATGACATTGTGTGAAATTGTTTTATTCTTGAGTACACTGACTTTTGCTGATAAAGATTGACTTTTTTAAATATTTTTTTCCTCTCTGGAAATGACATTTTTCAATGCTTTCCAATACACACGTGGATGAAACGACGATTCAAGTGTCTACCTGGTGGTACAACAAAGCCATCAAATTGGGAGAACTTTTGGCCCATGTTCTGGTATGTTACAAAACAAACATTCGAAATAAATTATGACCCGTGTTCAGCACACACTACAATCCAGTACAATCCAGTGGTGAAGTAATCTTCACCACATAGTTGTGCTCAAAATAATTAAATGTGCATTTTAAACTACACTTATTTTCAATATACTATAGTCTATATTGTGTTGAATTGGGAGAAACCACTGGTAAGACTGTGTTAACTGGGTGACTTAAATTATTCTTGTTTAACTAGTTCACTGCTGAGCTACAGAAAGCTTGTACATTTTCAAATGTAATATAAATTGCAATCGGGATTGAATAACTTGACAGCAACTGTAGTCGTCTGCAAGTAGAATGGGATTTGGTAGAACAAAGAATCCTAATTTGGATCTACATCAAATGTCTGCCTCATAATTACCCACTTTCTGCATATCGCAACAATTTTTGATTGGCATCCATTCCCAGAGATGATAAAAAATACAGTATTTCGTTTAAATTGGGCTATGCCCACCCACAAACACATTTCTGAAGTAGTTTCTAGGGTGGCCCGGAAGTGCAAAACAATCTAACAAAATGTGAAACACTTTTAGATTTCAGAAAACAAATTAACAAAAGCCAAAACACTTTTACATTTCAGAAAACAAATTAACAAACGCCGAAACACTTTTACATCACAGAAAACAAATTAACAAAAACCTAAACACTACGTTTCACACGGTCTTTCTGTCCCAGTTTACATTCAATCAAAATGCACAGCTTTCCCCTACAGTGAAAATACATTTACGGGTTTGCGAGCCGTGCCGCCGCGTTGCCTCGGCTCAAGCCATATAAATAGTAAATAAAGCATCAAATGTTGTTTAACATCAATGCCAAACCATATTCATAATGTATAATGTGCCTGTTGATGAAAAAGCATAGCTTGTGAACAGAATGTTTGTAAGGTAGATCCCTTGCTCGGTACGTTAAAAAATGAATGGCGCTGGCAGCTTCCTTTCAAATACCCCCACTTTTCCTTCAATTCTCTCCAGCATCCTCTCTCTTTAACAACCTGCTTCTTCCTTAACTCTTAATCTATCTTTTTATGGTTTAAGAAATGTGATCAAGTACAATATATTTTATAGACTTCATCAAACGCCTATACAGGCGTCCATATATACAATCGCTATTTGGGATGGACATCTCGTTACAACTGCGTAGCCTACACTTCCCACGATGGAGGAGCCAATCATGTTGAAGCAGGGCGGGTCTTGCCGAGAAAGGGCGTGGGATTTCTGAAATGGGACGTTCCCTTTCCGGGTGTTTCATATTTTGTAATTTGTATTGTTGTTTTGTAAAAGCGTTTCTGCTTTTCCTAATGTGTTTTCTGAAATGTATAAGTGTTTCGGCTTTTGTTAATTTGTTTTCTGAAATGTAAAAGTGTTTCATAATTTGTTATATTGTTTTGCACTTCCAGCCCACCGTAAATTTCTGCGTAATACTGCTAACAATGAATGAATAGCACTCAAAGAATATCAATCAAAACTCAATATTTGCAAAGAAATAAGAGCTTGTACTTGATCTACCTGGACAGTGTTTGTATTTTGTGAAAGTTGTACACAGAAGATGGCAATTCCCACTCACCTGTTATGTTTTGTAGGAAAATAAGCGGAATGTTTCGCTGGCAACATAACTCGATGAAGTGTGTGCCCTAAAAAGGAGAAGCAGATGAGTAAATTTTAAAAAGTTCAGATACCTTTTTTGGAGGTTGTCTTTTAATTAAAATTTTTTAGAAAAGTGGGAGACTAATTATCCGTCACGTCACTTTACAACAGCTTGGATCCAATCGTTTCTTTGCAGCCTTTCAGTTTTGCAAAAACACAAACAGCTTTGACTGAAGCATTTAGCAACACAGAAGGCCGCCTGCTTCATCGGCGATGACAGCACGTCTCCAAATGCGGGCACAGTATTGATTTTCCTCTGATGTGCTCGCCGAGCTTAGTTGAAGCACCGCGCCCGTCACATTCAACAGCAATCGCTCTGATAAAACAACCAATGTTCACACTGTCACACCGAGACTGGAAAATGAATCAGATTTTTTTTTCCCTCAAATCGAATCCCAATTGTGAAAAGCGTGTGAGTCTATAATGACACCATCATCGCCTCGTCCATTTAAAGGGCGGCTACAGTTCAGCTCGGTTCACGCAGAATTGCCTGGCAAATTAAGTGAACGATGTTGAATGAAAATGGTCCGTGGCTTTCAAATGCAACGCTATTACGATAGTATTCAGGGGCCGCTCAGGAATGGGCCCAGACAAATGCAATTAGAAACCTTATTGTAGCAGCCCCTCCACTAAGAAGGGTCAGAACAAATCATCTATTGGGAGGAGGTGCTCTCATGAGAGGAATATTGGTATTCATTGTTGGAAGCAGCACATATCCCCAAGGGAGGGGGCTTACTCGGCTAATGCGTTTAAGTCCTTGACACTTGGAGAACACTGCGGTCTCACTCTTTGAAAAACTTTCACATGACTGAGCCGCTGAGGCAGCTTACATCTTACAAACAATATTTTACCTTTTTCGCAGATTCTGAAAACAACACTCCGTTGTTGCCGATTATTCCAACAGGGTAACCAAAAATTCTGGAAAATCCTGCAGGGAAATATTCACAGTCAAATAATAGTAGTGCAGGCTGACGATTCCATTAAAAAGGATAATTTCCTTTATGGAAATACCCATCCATCCATTTCTTACACCACTTATCCTTTTCAGGGTCAGTTGGAATTGAACCCACACTGCCTGCATGGAAGTCAGGCGAGTGTACTACTACACCATCAGTGACCCCTCATGATAAAGTAATGTATATATAACATATTTGACTATTTTATTAGATTTAGTTACTTACCTGTCACAAGAGTGTCTCCATATAATGCCTTGAATTCATCAAATTTACTCCCGTCGACAATTCTGGCAATGACCTACAAGCCAAAAAATACATTATCTGTATCCATCCATCCATTTTCCATACCGCTTATCCTCACTAGGGTCGCGGACGTGTTGGAGCCTATCCAGCTAATCCTGGGAAATCACGGACTATATTGTTGGATAGTCAAAAGATAAGGCAATTTCCAAATACAGTGAATCCCTGTTTATCGCAGTGGATACATTCCAGACCCACTTGTGATAGGTGGAAATCCACCATTTAGAAAGACCATATAATTCTACAAAACTAGTTTTAAGCTTCCCACATGCTTTAAACACAAAAGCTATTAAAATACACATTAAAAAAGTATTTAAACCTGGTAGCAATAATACTCTACGTATTGTAGTGTTTGTCTACATGCATGTTCCTTTGAGAAGCAGGGTCTGCTGAGTCTGCTGGGATATCTATTACTATCACACACGCACACACACACACACATGCGCACAGATGTGCTGATGTGGGGAGAGCACCTTCTGTATAAGTGCGCCAACTGTGTTTTACCATTCTCCCGGCGTTCAATAAATGGCCTAAAATTGCATCGGCCATTGTGGCTTTCCTTTACACACACATCTTGTCTAAAACACCCTTATTAAAGTATTCCTGAGTGCCTGTTCCCACTCTCTCCCTCACACAGTTCTCCAAATATAATGCTTACTTCTCTTTTGTTCAAACACCAAAATGTTGAACCAAACCATGCAATTTCTTTACTCTGTGGGAACAACTAATACTGCAGACTTGTTGGGTACCTTTTCTGCCTCTTCTTTTTGCTCTTAATTATGCTGGTCATTCATAGATTAGGTTAAAAAAATACATTTAGATTTACAGTATACTGTATGGCAAATATATTAAGTTTATTTTAATGATAAAATTTATTCATGTTTTTAATTTCATTATTAGGTTGTTCATCAGCAAATGTATAAAATTGTTAAATGTACAGTATGTGTAAAATAGTTTACTATTTTTCATTTAATTATTTAAAATTAATTAACCAATTATTTATTTATTTTTTTAGTAGTGAAAAAAATTTATACATAACCAATTTTGGGGGGCGCACGGCCGTGCTAATTTGCTGTAAAAAAATACTACAGGAATCTTTGTAATATGCTTGGTGGGCCAGATTCCATGGGCCACACATGGCCCACCCGAGGTCTATCTCAGGGATATCCATCCATCCATCCATTTTCTGAGCCGCTTATCCTCACTAGGGTCGCGGGCGTGCTGGAGCCTATCCCAGCTGTCATCGGGCAGGAGGCTGGGTACACCCTGAACTGGTTGCCAGCCAATCGCACGGCACATACAAACAGACAACCATTCGCACTCACAGTCACACCTACGGGCAATTTAGAGTCTCCAATTTATCCATGTTTTTGGGATGTGGGAGGAAACCGGAGTGCCCGGAGAAAACCCACGCAGGCACGGGGAGAACATGCAAACTCCACACAGTCGGGGCCGGGGATTGAACCCGGGTCCTCAGAACTGTGAGGCTGACGCTCTAACCAGTCGCCACCGTGCCGCCTCTATCTCAGGGATAGGGATGAAAATAAAAATGTGCCAGGCTATGACAGAAAAATACAATGACTTGAATCAATACAGAGCACAGCCAATGTACCTCTCTGACGTCAAAGTTCCGTTTAAGATTGTCTCCAACGATGCCGTAGAGTTCATCAGCAGGGTAAAGAGGGGCTACAGTCGCTTCTGTAGTAACCTGAAAGACATGAAAACATCTTATCTCACACACACAGACACCACACAATTGACATAATCTGGACTTACGTCAAGATTTTTCTTGTAATTGAGACTCCGCACGGCCTTCCGTGCTAAATGAAGAGCGTGGTTGTCATCTAAAGCGTAATGGTCTGTCACGCCGGACTTCCTGTCAAATAAGGACATCAATCAGAGGGGTATCGCACAAAGGAAAAACTGCAACCCTGTATCCGGTTTAAGGGCTCCAGATGCAATAAACTGTACAGTATTATTTTTATTTGAACCACAAAAACATGGCGCGATTGTCAAAGAAAAATCTCATTGCTACAGAGAGAGGAAACGAGAAAGGAGAGTATTGCCACGATACCAAAATTCTGACTTCGATATTGCATAAAATACCACAACAACAGTACTGGAACGATACCGCAGCAAAAATCTGAAATGTCAGTAAAAACAGTGGAATGAAAACTGACAAAATAACTTCAAATTCTTTTTAGATCTTTTTTTTATACTCGCAGTAAAAAACAAACAAAAAAACAACTTTTGGACATATGTCCACACAACAATAAACATTGCTCAACACTGTCTAACATTTGAGCACAAAAATAATGTCTGAGTTATTGTTTGGACAAAACTTTGTGCACTTTTCTGGCCACATATGTGGGTGTAAATATGCATATACACCTTTTAAAATATTAACGATACAGTAATGCACAGTAGCACTGTACACCATGTACATTTTAATCCTTGTAATATGTGTTTTAATTATTTTTTAATTTTGTTTTATAGAGTTTTAATGTTTTAGGGTAGGAAGTGTTTATTTTATGACAAAAAAGATACAACATATATTCAAAATCCCACAACATATCAAATTATGCGCGATATGAAAATGGATTAAAAAAAATCTGCAATGCACTGATTCCGCAATAGGTGAACCGCGATATAGCAAGGGAACACTGGACATGTGAAATTATATATTTAGTTAAATGTTATTGTAAAACACTATATACATTTATACTCTATGTACTGTATTGGTGCGGCTTGGCAGTGCCACAGCAGCTGGGTGGGTCTCACTTACGCTTAGTAGTTATCACCCGCAAATTTATTTTTTGTCAACGCTTAGTTGCAGTTTTGATTGGCTGGGACATATGAGACTATACAAGACCATCCATCCATCCATTTTCCATACCGCTTATCCTCACTCGGACCGCGGGCAAGCTGGGGCCTATCTCAGCGAACTCTGGGCGAGAGGCGGGTACGCCCTGAACTGGGCGCCAGCCAATCGCAGGGCACAAAAGACTGGCAATTAAAACATTTTAATCACAGTAAAACCAGCAGTCACTCATGAAAACTTGTTGCCGAACCCCACAACTGAATTTACCGCCACACTCAATGTATAGTGGAGATAAAACTACAAAAAACAACAATAGTAAAAAATAATAGTAATTATATGGTCACCCTATATCACAGATTTTCACCTCCTGTGGGGGGTTTCTGCAAAGTATCCCTGGTGATAAATGGCTGCAATTTTAATTGAGATGTAAAAATAAGCCCTCAATATTTATCTACAGTATAACCGCAGCTGACAAACTTTTGAGCAATGGCAAACCTGGCAAAAACCAAAGAACTATTAAGTGAGTTTCTGGGACTTCAATGAAATGTTACTATATATAACAAGAGAATCTTAAAAACTAGCATCACAAATGTCAAGAGAAAGTGGTTTTCAACCTGCAGTGAAGATCCGCACCTCCAAGGTCCTCAGCAGAAACTTGCTCTCCAGTAGCAGCTTTGACCTGACACACAAGTAAGGGGATTTTGTTACACTTTACTTACTGAGTATAGACAAATCCCAGCCTGGTATCTGAACCTGTGATCATTAAGCAGAATTATGCGTCAATCTGACAATAACAAACATTCTTTTTGTCATTCAACAGAATACTTAAAGTACCAGTGGAGGTCCACCGAGGAAAATAGTTCCTTGCTTCCTGACTATGATGCTTTCATCTGCCATGGCAGGGACGTAGGCTCCACCAGCAGTGCAGGAGCCCATCACCACCGCAATCTCAGGGACAGAGATAAAAGATAGTATTTTCAAAAGCGATATTCATGAAGTTGAGCCCGAAAAAACTTTTCTGTAGTGGAATATTTTCAATAACATCAGGTAAGAGCTGCAGTATTACCTGTGCTATTCCCTCTGATGACAGCCTGGCCTGGTTGTAGAAAATGCGGCCAAAGTGATCTCTGTCAGGAAAAACATCTGCCTGTCTGGGAAGATTGGCGCCTCCTGAGTCCACTGAAGCGATCAGAACATCATGTTGTGAGTAAATGTCGCAGACAAATGTATTTTTAAAAAGAAAAGTTTTATCTTGTGCCTCACTTAAAACTCACTTCTGATGCCTGCTGCACGACAGGCGACACGGCCAAACATAATTTAATTGGACAACTACCAACAAATTACAGTCGCCGAATCACACTCACATACCTGGCAAATATACTTTATCAACTCACTATAAAGGAAAAACTGCGACCCCTGAGAACAAGATGTTGTGCTCCACATTTAATGTACAGTATTCATTTTTATTGAAAATGATTCAATAACTTTTTTTTTTGTTTTTGTTTTTTAGGACCTTCAGTCCTATTTTTTATTAAAACAATTTATTTGTGGGGAAACTTTTTTGACTGTAGCGATGTTTCAAGAATACTTGAGCCTGTTTTTCCCAACTTAACTCTCGGACTTGAAAACTGAATGTCTCGTAGACCCTATTTTACAAAGCAATTGCTATACAGAATTTGTTGGGTCCACATTTTATTTGTGCTTGGCCAAATCTTTAATAATACTCTAAAACTCACCTAGGTAGATACAGGGCAAATTGTTCTGCTGGGCAATCTCTTGTGCACGAAGATGCTTCTTGACTGTAACGGGGTAGTACGTTCCGCCCTTGACTGTCGCATCATTGGCAACTATGACACATTCTACCCTGGTTAAGAAAAATGGACATAATTTGATTATTACCCGACACACCTAGAGTATATAACATTCAATGAAAATGTATATTTATATAAATTCAGAAGCACATTGTACACTTAGAAAATGGCATTACATCATTGAAGCCAGAAAAAGAAAGTACTGGATTAATTATATTGTGCAGGTGGACATGCAATTACCCACTGCTTGGGTACAAGCATCACAATTCACAATTCACGGCGTCATGACTCGGGGAGACATCAGCTTTCCCCACACATATGAAGACTTTTGGTCATAAATATCGAACACGTTCAATATTTAAGATTGTCGACCCTAATCTGTTTCAGACCATAAAATCGGGGCAAATCCACTCTTAACACACCTCAGACCTAAGGTCAATCTTATAAGACATAAGATTGTCGGGAATTTGTGGTGTTTGGTCAAGAAGGGGCAGAATTGGGAGAAAGCCCGATTGTCTTTATGTGTGTACCGTCCTTAAGACAGAGGATTTACCCAGAAACTCGTCCAATCCCAGTAATCATCCCGCCTGCTGGCACTTCCTCTTTTCCATACAACTCGTACGCTGCAAACTGTGAAAATTCTAAAAAAGGAGTCCTGTTGAACAATCGGTTGACATCATTAGGCAAACCAAAAGCATCTTTTTAAGCAAATAACAAGAAATTATTAGGTGTAAATTTGAAGAATTCATAAAATTAAAAACTGAAATGCTTGTTTATCACTTAGCCTTGATTTTAGAGTGTGTCCAAAAAGTGATGCAAGCATCAAGCAGTACCCTGGATCCAGGAGTCTGTCGATACGTTCTCTGGGTAATAGTTTACCACGGGAAGTGTGAAGTTTTCTGGCTTTTTCTCCCCCACCTGCAATCACAACAACAGAGTCAAACCTGAATAAGTCTTGTGAGACCACTACATTGCATCATGAAAGTCACTATCAGCACATATTATCTCATGATTCCACAAACTCAGAATAGTCAGACAAGCTTTTCTTCTTTTCTTAATGAAGATAGGTCTTCCAAAATAAGAGTCATTATACAGCGGAACATAAAAAGACAATTTCAAAATACTCACTAATAAATACATTTGACATTACATACATGTTTGCTGTGTTATATGAAAAGAATGTGCATAGTAGCGTCAACCACTAATGCTAATTTACATACCTAATTTCATCCATCCATCCATCCATCCATTTTCTGAGGCGCTTATCCTCACAAGGGTCATGGGAGTGCTGGAGCCTATCCCAGCTATCTTCGGGCAGGAGGCGGGGTACACCCTGAACTGGTCGCCAGCCAATCGCAGGGCACATATAAACAAACAACCAGTCACACTCACATTCACACCTACGGGCAATTTAAGAGTTGTCAATTAACCTACCATGCATGTTTTTGGGAAGTGGGAGGAAACCGGAGTGCCCGGAGAAAACCCACGCAGGCACGGTGAGAACATGCAAACTCCACACAGGCGGGGCCGGGATTTGAACCCCGGTCCTCAGAACTGTGAGCCAGACGCTCTAACCAGTCGTCCACCGTTCAACCATAACTAATTCCCACCCACCTAATTTAATCTTCTCTGTCCGGGTTTTCAATTCATCAACAAGAGCTTGCATCCGCTCATAATTCTCCTAGAAGACAAAAATAATATTTGTATGTTCAGCCATGGTTTCTTGACACATGTTCATACAGTAGTAAAAAGCATGCTAATATTATAGTAAAAGCATACCAAACTACATTTGTTTACATTCTAAAGATAGTATAAAAAAATAAACAAATAAAAATCATGATTGTCTACCCAAATATCATGGTATCATTAATAATAATTTGTAGACCACAATGTATACATTGAATTACACTGAATTTACCCTTGATGAATAATGGCATGTAACATAATATAACATATGTTGCATTTAATGTACGAAGAATTAGAAATGGGGGGGAAAAAAAGAAAAACTGTGCCAGACAACTACAGCTCTGGAAAAAAATTAAGAGACCACCACAAAATTTTCCATTTCTCTAATACTGCTCTTTATAGGTATTTGTTTTAGTAAAAGGAACATTTTGGTTTCATTCTATAGCATAAACTAGTGACAAAATAACTACAAAATTCCAAACAAATTGTCATTTGAAGGAGTGGTTCTCAAAATGTTTACACAAAGTATGAAATAAAAAAATAAAAAAATACTTAGCTCTCCAAGTACCACCATGACCAACATTGAAATACAGTAACATAGTAGGCGTAAGCGATCATCAAAAACGAGGCAGAGGGTTTGTTGCTAAAAAGTATATATAATCTTATAATATGCCACTGCAACATTACGCATGGTTGCAACATTAACACTGTACTTAAACATATGGAAATAAAAAAAACGATAAATAATGATGATTAAAGATAACAATTTAACAAGTTTAAAAAATTATCCCTGAATTAACCTTTGAAAACAAACAGTTCTAAGAGAGGGGGGGGGGCACTGTAACATTATGAAGGGTTTGAACATATTAATTTAGTGATTATTTCACGTGCCACGAGAGCAGTGATTCCCAACCAGTGTGCCGGGGCACATTATGTGCCGTGGGAAATGATAAAATTTTACTTATTTGCTAAAAAAAAAAATAATAATAAATAAATAAAATATTTCCAAGAAATAAAGTATGTTTATTCATCTATTTATGCCAGCGAGGCATCGTGACAGACAGAACAAATAAATGCTCTTCTATTAGATGGCAGGAAGCACATACAGTAATTAATGTATCCTCTTTTTGAGACATTTTTATTTGTTGGTGTGCCATGAGATTTTTCAATTTTAAACTATGTGCCTTGGCTCCATAAAGGTTGGATATACCCATAACGCATGTTGAGAATCACTGAGTTAGACCATATAGTTGCAGAAAGTTAAAAATGGTCAGCATAGCAAAAAAATGTAAGTGTTTTTTGGTCTATTATTTTTTTTCGAAAGCTCTATATGATCCCTGAATAATGCAAACATGAGATGGTAAAAGAAATGTGATTACCAATTCCAAACTCAATATATTAACTATCAATCTGTGCTTCGGGCTCACGGGAGAAACACCTGAAACACCGACTTTTAGTTACTTTCAAAAGAAATCAAAAGAGCTTACAGTGTTAATGACACAAATTGATGTTTTTTTTATATATATATATATATATTTTTTTTTTTTTTTTTTTTTTTTTTTTTTAAATATAAACTGCAAGGTATTTTTAGGAGGACAGTGAGAACATCCACCCAAATGCATCACTTTTAAGTTCATTCATACTATTGCAGCTTATATCAGAGTTAAAAGTTGTGTGGTTTTATTTTATTTTTTTTCACGTCAATATTTTGACCTTATCCCAGCTCCTCTTATTCGCAAGGTTGCCTGTTAGCTCCAAGGGCTAGCTCGTTGACGTTAGCATTTAGCTCACCTGATAGTCGGCGGAGTGTTTGTCAGGCTGAGAGCCGAGGCGGGCGACTTTGTCAGCGTAGTACGATCTCGTAGAAGCCAGCGAGAGGCTCCTGCAACGGAGCAGCAGCGGTTTGACAGTCTGAAGAAGCATTTTCACGCTAAACTTTGACTAGATGGAAAGTTTGTTTTCTTGCTAGCCTAGTCTAGCAGCGCTCTTGCTTTCTGGTTGATGTCAGTTCAAATGCAAACCCATACCGCTCCCTGGTGGCAGTATGATGCAGTGCATTTAAACGCTTACAATCAGTGTGGAGAAGATTACTTTGGAAATGTAGTTGGTTACAATTACAAGTTACCTAGTTGAAAATGTAATAGTAGTGTAGAGATTTACTTTTATTTTTGTATTTTTATTTTCAATTACTTTCACAAAGTAATATAGCTTAAATGACATTTTATTACATTTTGAACACTTTTCTTTATTTTGAAATAATGCATCAACAGGACCCGTGGATGTTTCCTCTAAAAACAGTGGATTAAAATCATAGATCATTTGGGAAATAACCATTAACCACCATATTTGTTCTTAACGTGTGTGTGTGCAGGCGTTTGTTTGCGTAAAACATAATACCATGTTGACCTAATGACAAATGTGCACAATTTAGACAATTTCGCTTCATATGACAAAGCAGAAATTTTTTTTAAAAATTAAAAATTCAAAAATTATAAAGATGAATCTGTTCAAAAAGTCAAATGTTCTTTTATGTGTTCGAAAGTGTAACTATGAGTCTCACCTTTTCAAAATCTCAGACAAACAAATAAATTGCACTACATGATGGTGCTTTGAGATCATATTTGGAAAATGATGTTATGTTTGAGACTACGGCAGAATGACACAGGACCACAGAAAGCCAATCGCATGCATCAGCAATTAGAAGGAGGAAGTGATTTGAAAAAAAAGAAATCTCAGCTTTTGCAGCTATTTTTCAAATGTAACTAAAATTGGAACCACGGAAAGTTCCAAAAACAACTATAATTTAATTAAACACTTTCTCCCAGTAATGTAATGGGTTATACTTACATAAATTTTGTAATTAAATTACGTACTCTCGTTGCATGTAATTAGTTATTCCGCAACAACTGTTTTTTGTACAACTGGGCGGCGAAAGAATACGTGGTAACGCGACACCGCCGTACTCACTGTTTTTATAAGATAAACTTTATTAGTCCCACAGGGGAAATCTACATTTTTATGAGAGTGTTTTTGGCCTAAAAGTGATTTTCATACGTATATTTAGAGTAATTATGACATTTTGAGGTTAGGAATGGCAGCAATGTAGTAGTTTGCACAGCGGCGTAACGATATGTATCTCTGTTTGAAGATCTCTGTTTTGAGGGGAGGAGCTAAGGTTAGCTCATTGTTGGTAGAAAGTGAGAGTGTCATGGCCGCTTGTGTATGTTCTAGCTTTGTCCAATGGTTAATTAAAAACGTGAGCTAACCAGCAACGGCAGATGTGTGGTTATTGCTTGACGCACAAAGTTGCGATGTTCTCAAATATTTACTGCAATTATGACCACTGTGTTCGCGTAGGTTAGGGATGGACTACGGTGCGTTCCGATTTCCGGACAAATTCGGCTTAGGTCGCCGCTGTAGGAGCGGAACATCGTCGTAAACCGAGGACCGCCTGTACCGCAGAAAAACAAAAAAATAAGGATTGCATTTATAGATTTTGCCAACAGATGGAGACGCAGTACCTTGAAACACTCAGTGCCCGTGTCAGAGCAAATGCACTGTATTCATTATCAGAGCAACGATATTGATGCATAACCCATTATGAGGTATGTGATTAAGACGCATTCTAAAAGTTGAAAACATTGAGAGGTTATTGGAGGCTAGCAGACTTAACGCACTAATCATTTTCAAAAAGTTTCCAAATGTGTCGATCAGAGAAGATTGGAGAGTCACCATTGATGATCGCATCATGTGTCATCATTGATGACATAACCCTAACCCCAGAGACATGTTGTCAGCCTTTTGAAAATGTCTAGTGGTGGTTCCCCTTTCAAAGTAAGGAATTCAATAACAGCTCTCTGCTTCTGATGGGCACTCAACAATGACGTCATTTCCCAAATGACTGGCAGGCGAGAAGACAAGCTTTTTTGTTGTTTTTTTAATACACTTACAAACAAGTATTTAAACTACAAACAGTTACAATCTCTGGGGGGAAAATGCGATTATTAATAGTTTAAATTAAATTAGGCTCATTGCTTTTCTCTTCCTTTCGGTTCTCGTTCCATGTAAATAAAGCGGGCTAAACAGTTCGAATTCGACTGAGCGTGGCCCACTATTAATATCCACTTGTAGATTTGAAAAAAAAGAGTCCTTTGTAAGAAGATTCCATACCACGGTAACACTTAAACACATGTGCTGTTTCTGATTTGGAAATGTGAACTAAAGAGGTTTTTAAATGGAAATCAGCGTCGGCTTAAAAGCTTGCAAAAAGCATCCTTTCTGACCCGAGCGCCGCATGGAGAGGCAGCGTCCATTTGTCAGAGTGGTGCTGAAGAGCATTCCAAACGAGAGCTTTTAGTTCACTTCATTCCTCCTCCGACGCTCGGCCAGCGCCCCCGTGACCTCCACTCCAACGGGCTGCTCCTGTTGTCTTAGGAAACACACAATCCTCCACTCTCGCCCGTCCAGCTCGCTCTACTTTGCGCTGACCTCTGACCCCTCGCCAACCGTGGCGGTCGAGTGACAGAATGGATGTAGAGGCATGAAAAGCTGCCGGCTGGAGTAGAGAGCCGGAGAGTGCTTCGTACAATAGACTGGGTGAACATGAAATGAATGCTCTGGGAATGCATTACAAATCACCGTGTGAAATTCACAGGTAGATGAATTTCCATCTTTTTTTTGTGTGAAGCACGTGTATAGGAATATTTTTGGAATGGGATACTCAGGATCAGCATCAGTCCATTAATGGCCAACTCCACTGAATCACTGGAAATAAAAAAAACAATTTAGAAAACAGGACTATAGTGGATGCATCAAAAATGATGTTATCATGAATATTTATACCATTACCCATTGTGTGACTTGGTGAATGAAGTGACATCAAAAAAAAAAAAAAAACACTGAAAAGTTTTGTCTTTACAGAATACCAGTACACAAACATACACGCACATAATGAGCCCCCCACCCCACAACGGAAACTCTGTCCTCCCTCTACTTTTTGAAAGCGATAATGATGCTCGTTTACCAACTGAAAAAAATTGTTAATGGCCGACACGGCCTTAAATGAAGGATATCAAAGCGCTGCTGAGTGCGGCCCCCTCCTGCCCACTCATATGGACAACCTCGTTAAGGGGCGGCATGGACATGAATTAATCATCGGTCTGCCCTGTAACAGAGAACCAAATTGTCAGCAGCATCACTTCTTGTTAGAAATGTCTCAAATAATACTTTTTTGAAAAACTTTAAAATGTCCTTAATAAGGTGTTTTAAATCATCAAATTCCAACCATTGAATTGAATTCATCCAAGCGCAATTACAAGCAAATTGGCATACTCATGCATAATATGCTGTTTCCAAGGTAATTGCTTATGGAGGGCCTTGCTGCCCCACACTGCAGAGACAGTACAGAGAGAGCGAACAGACACATAACAAAGACATTTAGTGGCGGTTTCTGATATGTGCAATATGTGCGGCTGCACAGGGCAGGATTTGAAGCAAAATGCTACTTGAAATGCTTTTCTTTCCGAATTACCTGTCAAACATTGCCATTTCAATGGGGAATATTCGCCCCCTTGTGGAGACATTATAAGGGATCGTCTAGAAATGTGCTAATAAATGTTAAGTGAAAAGGTTATCAGTGTCAGAGAAATAGGACATCTCTGTTTGAAGATCTCTGTTTTGAGGGGAGGAGCTAAGGTTAGCTCATTGTTGGTACAAAGTGAGAGTGTCATGGCCGCTTGTGTATGTTCTAGCTTTGTCCAATGGTTAATTAAAAACGTGAGCTAACCAGCAACGGCAGATGTGTGGTTATTGCTTGACGCACAAAGTTGCGATGTTCTCAACTTTTTCGGTTCAAATGAATTGACATCAAAGACGTCAAAGTAAATTACAGTAATCCCTCACCATATCACAGTTCATTTATTGCAAATTCAATTAAATACTGATATTATATATATATATATATATATATATATATATATATATATATATATAGGTCAGTGTAGTGCAGTTACTCACCTGCACATTTCTGATACAGTTTGCTTTATTGGCTATATGATTTTAATGTTGCTGCAATGACTCATATAAATTCAATTGGTCTCTTATTCTTAGCAGAAAAAGAAACCTTACTGAGTAATATCAACTCATACATTTGGCAACTCTCCAAATTGCTTTAGGATACAAATAACGTGAAAGCCACTGTTTAAAACATAAGCCACAGTTAGACTTTTGTGAAATAAATTCAAACCTCAGCTAGACGAGTAGCTAATGCACACACTCATAACAATACCGACAGAAAAATAATGCAAGAGCAACGTTTAGCTTCATTTTGTACAACTACAGTACTGTAGTTAAAACAATCAACACAATGACTTCTGGGTTCCCATAATGCTTTTCACTGACTAAATAGCCAGGACCGTCAGTGCCAACGGTGCCAATGCTAAAGCCAGGAAATCTTCTGTTCACACCATGTCTACATTGGCTGTTGTTTACATCTCTCAAGCATAGCCTTTAATAGGCGTGTGCTTGTGTAGAGTGGATGTGACCTCAAGTGGGCAAATAAAATACCTGCACCTCTCTGAAGTATCACATATTGGCATTGAATAGCACATATGAAACTTGTATTATTAATATAATAAATAATTGGTCGCAACATAGCAGATTTCGTGTCTTTGTCGGGGTTTTTTGGAACGTAACCCCCATGATAAATTAGGGCTTACTGTCGTATGTTAGAAAAGTGGCGCTGGTAATGTGTACTGTAGGTCTGTTAAAAGTTCAACTGTAAAAATACTCAATGTGCATTCCAATGGCCCCCTCACGCAATTCCACAATTGAATCACTTATTCGTAAAAAGTAATACAGGTATTCTGTTGTTGTTTTTAACCACAGCGCCATCTGCTCCATGTTTCATTTTCACCAGTTTCACCATCTTCAAATACAGTATTCCAGTGTGTGTTTGTTTAATCCTCCTTCTATTTCTGCCTGCAAAGTGGCCAAATTTCCACATGAAAGAGCTCCTAATATAACACACGAAAGTGGGGTGGCCCGTTTCACATCACAACCGCACCTTTTGGGCTTCTCTGAAGGACCTGCTGCTGGAGAGCGCTAACAGGAGGATCATTCACTGCAATGGTGGAGCATCATCATCCTCCTCCACAGCCCTCACTTGGATCATCCACTTCTACCAACGTGTGGAGTACAGTATTTCAATACCACTATCCAAAAAACTGCTTTTTTGGTGCCAATATACACTCACAGGACACTTGATTAGGCACACATGCACAAATGAGCTGCACTGGCTGCATCCAGAAACTTTGAATTGACGCTGTTAGAGATCTGTAATTTAACAACGTTAATGTTAAATGTATCGTGGGTATAGTTTACAAACTGCACTAAATTATACCAAGTGCTGGTTGTAATATTTTCCTTATGTCATTTAGCGACTTGGGACATTCATTCATTCATTTTCCATGCCACTTATTCTCACCAGCGTTGCGGGCATGCTGGAGCCTATCCCAGCTATCTTCGGGCGAGAGGCGGGGTACACCCTGAACTGGTCGCCAGCCAATCGGCGGGCACATATAAACAAACAACCATTCGCACTCACATTCACACCTATGGGCAATTTAGAGTCTTCAATTAACCTACCACGTTTTGGGGATGTGCGAGGAAACCGGAGTACCCAAAGAAAACCCACACAGGCACAGACAGAACATGCAAACTCCACATAGGCGAGGCCAGATTTGAACCTGGGTACTCAGAACTATGAGGGAGATGTGCTAACCAGTCTCCACCGTGCCGCCCTTGGGAGAATATATTTTAATTATTTTTTTTCTTTTTCTTTTTTATAGAGTAAAAATTATTCTATAAAAAACTGACATCTAAATTCTGGTGGTATGTCTCTGTAATGGTAAGCAAAATAATCACCGAATTATGTCAAAAATGCCTAATGTTGCAGTGACTTCATTTATAAAAAATAAAATAAAAATAACAAAAATAAAAAAATTCATCACAGTACATGTTAAGTACAGTTCAGTTGTATTTAACTTTGAAGTACCTGTAGTATACATTTGCATTTAGTCATTAAAAAAACTTTGCATATAGTCAACTTTTACATGCAATACATTTTAATTGAATCATTAAGTACAGTTTCATATTTTCACATATTTAACCGGCCTACTACACTACTGTAATGTTTAATGTTGGTCATTATGTTGGTACTTGGAGAAGTACTTTTTGCGATACCATGATAAAAAATTTCATGAATTAAACATGGGTGGGAGGCACGGTGGACGACTGGTTAGAGCGTCCGCCTCACAGTTCTGAGGACCCGGGTTCAATCCCCGGCCCCTCCTGTGTGGAGTTTGCATGTTCTCCCCGTGCCTGCGTGGGTTTCCTCCCACATCCCAAAAACATGCATACTAGGTTAATTGACAACTGTAAATTGCCCAGTAGCTGTGAATGTGAGTGCGAATGGTTTGTTTGTTTATGTGTGCCCTGCGATTGGCTGGCAACCAGTTCAGGGTGTACCCCGCCTCCTGCCCGATGATAGCTGGGATAGGCGCCTCGTGAGGAGAAGCGGCTCAGAAAATGGATGGATGGGTGGATAAACCTGGATGAGGAAAAGCTGCCAGTTGAATTATTTAACTAAAATATTTGCAATTGAATATGAGATTTTTGTAAAATACTGTATATATTTTAGGTTTTTAACAAAAAGTTACTATTATGTTATATTCAAGCATTTCCTTTGTATTACGCTGAACTATTCTACTCACACAAGATATGGGATATGAAACAATGAGCACATCTTACACAGAAAAAATCCACACAATAATTTAATAAAATCAACTACAGACTGGATTAAAAAAAGATTTGTGTGTGGGGGGTGACAAAGGGCATTTGTATAGAAGAAACACAACTGTTATTGACAGGAAGTTTCTTTTTAAACTTAAAATAATTACATGTTTACAGTTCTTGTACAATACCATCACAACTTCTTCCAAGCTAAAAGTTTCACGCACTATCATCACTTGATGTAATAGTTCAGTATCAGAAAGTTGCACAGTACATTTTTACAGTAGTAAAAAGCAGAAAATAATGACGAAAATGCATGAACTGAGCTATAACGTCATGATTACATAAAGGCAGTTAGTTATAAGCCTTGTACCTTCTTACATGCACACACGTGTCAAGCATCTATTCTTGACTTCAGCACATATTTGCCTGCACAACTGCTAACATGACATAAAATAAACACCAGAAATATTATCCAAGATAGTACCAATAACTTTTCTTATATTGGTTGTTAAAGTTATTTTACTTATTTCCAATGTGTGCATTTATACTTGGTTTAAAGCAGAGTATTTCACAGTTGTGTTAGGTCATATTATTATTTTGAAACACTGAAAAAACACTGAATTGTGGCAGTACCAACGAAATTGCTATCCAAACACCTTCCAGTTCACTGTCCATTACTTGTCTGGCATATTCAAATGGTGAGCAGCTTTATTTTATTTAGTTTTATTTTGTTGAATACTTTGTTTTACAGTGATCAACTTTGTACTTTTAAGACACTTAGGAATGTTAACCGTTACTTGAAACCTTTGCTGTAGTTAATAAATATTTTATGATGGCGACAGTTTGGATTAACTCACTTCACATTATTTCTTTGGTAACTTTGTTCTGAAAGACGGCAATCCCCTGCTATTCGCCTGGGACACTGAGCGAGCCCTGTCGCGAATACGTACTTTAATAGTTTAAACTGTAAACATGTTAATATAATTTCAAACTCATCAACATCAATACCGTTCAAAATAAAGGCCTAACAGATGCTTTGATTAAAAAAAATAATAATAAAAAATATGCAACAGAAGTGTGCGTGTACATACTTTACGTAGGTGGTGAAGACTCCCGCATAACTTATTCGGCTAAGAACCTTAGCTTCTCCTAGACATACAAAGCTTGTCTCTTAATCGAGATGTATCACTTCTACATACTTCCTTGAGACCAATGTACAACTTCCCTATTAAACAGGGCATTGGTGCCAGCTTTTGGCATCGGGGCATTTCAGAAAGAGCACGAAAACTGCGGCCAGGTGAGTTTCTCAAGTTAATAGCTGGGGACAGGTTTCACAGTAAAAACACAAATTGGTACATTAGTGAAGGAAAGCGCACGCTCATCACCCATTTTCTTATTGTGGTAAGGGTGGCTATTTTTATACTCAGTGACTATTATGGTATATTTAGCCATCTATCAGGGGGGAAAACAGCCAAATCTGGAGTGTAAGAATGTCATTATGCTTCAAATGATCAAAAAGACAGCAGGAGGTATAGTGGTGTGTTTTACATGCATGTTTAAAAAAAAAAAAAAAAAAAAAAAAAAAAAAAAAAAAAAAAAAAAACGGGAATAAAAAGTCATTTTACAGTTAATCTTGTTAATCTTTTTTTTTTTTTTTTTTTTTTTTTTTTTTTTTTTTTTTTTTTTTTTTAAATACGGCAACACCCCGAGCCTCCCCCCCAAAAACTAATATCCAGTCGTCTGTCACATTCCAGTTGGACAGAGAAGGGTAAAGGCACTGTGTTTTTGTTTAATTCCTACAAGCAAACATAAGTCAGTCCAAGATAGGTAAGAGACACGCCATAGACCACTTCTCATTTTTCTAGAGAACTACCACATGGTCTATAGTGAAAAGGAATTGCGTCTGCATCCAGCAAAGTTTCAATTGAGGGGGCACAACCGAAAGTGCAAAAAGGCCAGTCAGAAGTGAGGGCACTGCCGGGTAATCTTGTTATTACATACATACACACACAAGGTAAACACAAACACACGCACCCACACTCATACTGTCATGAACTGAAGGGATGTCAGACTTTCTGATTTTTTCCTCAAAGTGCCACTGTTGTCAACAAGCATGTATTCAGCGTCTTGATGGATGACTCTTTCATTCATTCTTTCAAATTAACAATATTTAAAGGCAAATTGTGATATTAAAAGTCCACACAAGAAAGCAAGATTGGGAGTGTAGACAAAAAATATAAAAGCATTTAATATCTCCATCTTCTGCTCATTCGGGTCACGGGTGAGCTGGAGTTTATCCTAGCTGATTTCTGACATATACTAGACAGTGAGAACATGCAATCTGCATACAGGAAGGTCTGAGCTGAGATTCGAACCCAAGGGCCTCTCGACTTGGAGGCAGACGTGCTAACCACAACTTCACTGTGTTTCAACACCATCAGCAATTAAAAACATTAATATTGTCATATTAACCCACTGGTAAGATAGTTTTGATGGCTAAATCCAGTGTCAAACGTCAATACTGTATGCGGGAGGCAGGACCAACGCAGCCCTCTTTCAAGCATACACACGGGAATAAGTATATACGTAAACAGACACAAGCTTGTGTTGGTGCCACGCACCAAGGCAAACACAAAAAGAAAGTAAAAAGGAATGTCATCCAGACATTCATTATACAACATATGCTCAATATGCATGGACATTCACTCACTGAAAACAAAATCTCTGTGCTTCCTTCTGACCAGCCATAAAAAAGTCCAAGAACAACTGAAAATCCCTATTATACATATTGTATATGGTACACAGGGTTGGCCACATTGAACAGTGGCTGGGTAGGAGGATGACCCCCGCACCCTCCCCTAGTATATGACCTCATAGACAGTGGCCTTCTTGTCTCCAGAGCCGGTCACAATGTACTTGTCGTCCACGGAGATGTCACAGCTCAGCACCGAGGACGACTCCTTAGACTGTCAGGGTGAAGGAAATACGGTATGTGAACATCCAATACATGTTTCAAAACTACCACTTCACTTTATAGCCACTATGTTTACGGTTTTCAAGATTAATACTACTTTGTACATACAACTGCCCCCCAACAGTGCATCTTTTATACAAGATGCACAAACTATTTAATTATTTTCGTTCAATTCAATCACATTGTGACTATGTTTTTGTAAAGTACAATACTGTAGAGTGCTATTTTCCTACTTAAAAAATATGTTACAAAAATGTTTGTAGGCTGTTTTTGGAGGCCATGGAGCGGATTACTGGCATTTCATTTCATTTCAATGGGGAAAGTTGATTTAACATACGATTGTTACGAGCGTGGTCACTCAATGAATTAAAGTAGTAAGTCAAGGCACCACTGTATTTCCAATTCCTGCTCTACTTCTACACCCTTTTCAATCGCTCCAATATTTTCTGTTGACAGTGTATAAAGTACTTCCTTCCCTGTGTAATGCTTTCTAGCTCTTTCATTCATTGGTTATACCTGTTCTCTATATTTTACTTCTGTCTCTCCTCCACAATTTGTCTAATTTGTCTCTATACTGTGTGTACTGCATGACGGTGGCACGGTGGTCCTTGTGGTTAGCATGTCTGCCTAACACTTCTGACGTTGGTGGTTTGAATCGGAGTTCTGGCCTTCGTGTGTGGAGTTAGTATGTTTCTTCCTGTGCTTGTGTGGGCCTCACCAGGTACTCTGGCTTCCTACCACATTCTAAGAACATGCACGTTAGGTTTGTTGAAGACTAAACTGTCCATAGGTGAGAATGTGATTGTGAATGTTCGTTTGTCTACATTTGCCCTGCCACTGGCTGGCCAACAGTCCAGGGTCTACCCCGCTTCTTGCTTTTGCCTGAAGTCAGCTCGGATAAGCTCAAGTTTAGAGTCTTCAACAAACTTAACACGCATGTTTTTGCTCTGTGGGAGGAGGATTACAGAGAAAAGCCACGCAAGCACAGGGAGAACATGCAAACTTCACACAGGAAGGCCAGAGTCCACATTCAAACCCAGAACCTGAGAAATGTGAGGCAGACATAGTGAAAAAATCTACTTTGAATCCTTCTCGAAATCGCTTCTTGATATCTGTCCTCTTTATAGCTTCACTTTCTTGTGTTTATCACAATTTCATTTTCTAATATCTTTAATTGATTCTCTATATCTCCATTTCCTTTGGTAATGTTTTCTATCCATTTTTTCATGTATTTACATCTATCTTTTTTTGGTTTTAAGTCAAGTTTATTCGTATAGCTCTTAATCACAAAAGAGGTTCAAAACGGCTTCACAGGACAGGCCAACAGTTGACAAAGATCGGCGACATCCTCTGCTCTCAACCCCTTCTCAATATCTCTTCTGTTTATAACACTGCATCTTTCTATATCTCTTTACTTCCTAATGCAAGACTCAAAGACAAAACTGGATACTGATTGGCCATATGTGTTTCTTAAGTTACCTGGAATATGCTCGCTCCATACGGGGTTCTCCAGGCGTTAAGCAAATTGTCCTTTCCTGTGCTGACGAACCACTTCCCTGCAAGCGACAGCACAGCGAATGAGCTTGCACCAAACACATCCAGCAACACAACTGCCCCAATGATGTGATCTACATATGACCAGCAATTTCTTCCTCTGTTAGATCTAACGCAACAACACAATATTGACTAACCACAGTGAGCAAATCGGAGTGAGAGCACGCAGCTTTCATGTAGGTGGAGCTGGTACTTGTCAGGTTTGGAGACATGTAGGACTTCCACATTGCTGTTCTCCATTCCCACCGCCAGCCACTCGCCAGTTGGACAGTATCCCAGTGAGAAGATCTGCAACAACAGTTCATCATGTCTGCACGGTCTAGAACACATTGGGCCTGATTTACTAAAAGTTTAGCAAATTCAAAATGGCGAAAAAAATTATCTACTAACCAGGAAAACCCAAAATTGCGACAACCTAACGGGCAACGTTACCATGTAGTTCGTTTTGTGCGGAGTATGGGTCATTTTCATATAATTTGATCAATAACGGTGAAGGCATGACCCACTGATTTTTTTTTTTTTTAATCAATTAATTCTACTGATTCTAGTATTTAAATTATTGGTAGTCATTTCCCATCAAAATTGTTGCACACAAAAAAAAAAATACTAAAGTAAAATTTTTTCAAACTTAAAATGCCAGAAATAGGTGTCTGAAAGGAATTTTCAAGATTTGTTTCATGATTTGATTTGTTTTCTGAAGATTGTAATTACATTTTTGTATGTGTAGGATGACTTGATTTGTTTTCTGAAGATGTTAATTTGTTGATGTTAACTTGTCAAAGTGTCAGCACGATTGCATGTCTTTACCTTTGTTATTAGATTGTAATGGGTTTAATGAGTAGCTAGAATTATCCATGCACTTGTATCCCCTAGGGTTGGGAATCTCTGACACGAGGCCGAGTCAATACATAGCTAGATACACGGGTTACAATTCAATTCCAAAACAATCTTTAAGGGCGGAACGATTAGGTTCAGTATGGGAGCGACACGATTATTCGATACCATTCAATTTGGTGTGGAAACAATGCCAGAGTTAAAAAAAATTTAATGTAGACGTTAATCATAAGGAACCTTGATTTGACTTGGCTTAACCCAATTCTATAAAATGACATTTGTCTAACACTATTTTCAAACATGTAGAAGACCACTTACCTCTGAGAATTGTTGCTTTATGGCACAGTAAAAAAAAAAAAAAAAAAAAAAAAAAAAAAAAATATATATATATATATATATATATATATATATATATATATATATATATATATATATATATATATATAAATAAAACTATATTTTCAAATATAAAATTATTTATATAGACCACAACAATTTATTTTCTAGAGAAATTCTGTACTAACAAACAATAGTTGAGAGGCCATTCAAGCTAGGAGCGCCACTGTACACACGCAAATTTTTATATTTATTTATTTAAACAATCGCACTACTTGCTGAGTGCTGACTGACTATGAACTTTAAGTCGTGATGACTAGCTTAGCTCAACTTGCTATTGTTGCGCAAGAGTCAGGACATACCTGGCTGTGTGTTGGGAGTTTCTTTTTGAGCTTTCTTTTTGGGAGTTTCGCAAAGTCTACCAACACTGGAACGTATAATTGGACTAAATGGGCTTGAGAAGAAGCATTAGTTTGCTGACGTATATAGCCCATGGGAATTGCCAAGATGTAGCCACCTTTGCCATATTGCCTGTATGTTTATGATCTGCCACATTTTGCTGCCGGCAGACTTGAGATAAGGTATGTAACATGACTTTGCATTCAATGTTCACAACTCCCGGGGAAAATGTATCATCTGCTAACCCTACTTTGCTATCGCTGTAACCACAAAAGTAGCTTAACTACTGAAAAACTATTTGATGTTGAAATAGTGGTGCTACGGAGGAATGTAGTTAAGCTAGTAGTGTCGCTAGTGCCCACCACTGCTGTTTTTGGTTGTAAGCATAACGTTACATGGCGCACAGCGCGAGAGCACTCACGCTTGTTTTAAGAGATGAGAAATGTAAAGCCCCAGGCAACCGATTCCTAACCTCGCGATATCCAGTCCACAGCCCTACAACCGATGTATCTAAAGATTCCTGGCGGATTTTGTATCGATTATGGAGTCTGCTACCAATACAGTTGTATCTCTCCCCTTTACAAACGGCTATACAGTCGCATTGGTTTAATCATTCCCAACACTAGTATCAGCAGAGTTTGATGTGCAACATGTACACTTTGCAACTCACCCAATTTTTATGAAGCTGTTTTTGACTTTATCATTATACACTTTTGTCTTTCCTGTTATAAAAAGAAGTGAATTTCAATGGGCCTCCACCATTTACGACCGAGAGTTCTGCCAGATCAAGTTCGTTTGTTCGTGCTGGCTGTTTGCCCAGCCTTCTGCTTTCCGTCCACAACTGGGATAACTGCTAGCTCAAGATTGCCTGTTCCTGTGGCTGTTGGACCAGCCTTCTGTTTACACCCTCAAGCCCTGCTAGTCTGTTTCCCAGTTCCTGTGGCAGTTTGGCATTCTGCTGCAGGGTCAACACAGTCTGAGTTTCCAGTTTGCCCCATTCTGCTCTCTGAGAATTGTGGATTAAGACCACAATTAAGTTTAAGCATTCCTGGCCTGCTATCTGGGGATTACAATGCATTGCATCACTTTGGCCAATCTTCAAAGCCTCACCCTCTCGATTGTGCAGTTGACTGCTCTGTACTTTGAAGTGACCTGTCACAGTTGATCTTAGTCATTATTTAAATCATTTTCCAACTATTCCGGGGACTCTGTGTGCTACATTTGGGTCTTACACCACACTCGCCCCCTGTCACTTGGAGCCAGTTACAAGGAGGAGTAATGTCATATCACCAATGACAAAACTCCTTTCAACTCTGCATTTCTTTGCATCTGGGTCATTTTAACGCACTGCGAGAATTGAAGCTGTCCCCTCCCAGAGCAGTTTTCCAGGTTAGCTGTCCCAATTTATAAACGCAATATTACACAGGATTGCCACATACATCAAATGGACCATATGCACGACAACACTTCAAGCATTTCCGATGGAAAGGTTAGCTTGGGGAGCTTCTGGTTTCCATTTGTGCTAAGATACTGGGATACCATCGGAAAAATTACCTAATTCTTTAAATGTGTGATGTGTGGTTGTGTAATATATATATTCAGATAGTTCGTTGATGGTACAAGGATGAGATATATATATATATTTTTTTTTTTTTTTAAGTACAAAGGGACTGCTTCTCCATCCAAAACTACGGTATGCCACTATGTTCAGCGTCAACTCTGTTTTGAATCTCAACACGTTTCCCAAGATGTCACTATGTGTTTGCCTGGCCAGAAGTTAGCACGCCACCATACCCCAAATATGGAACTGTTGTGTGCACAGAGTCCATTCCCACCTACTTGAGTGAGTTAAATAAAAATAAAAATGGTTGGTTGGCATGGTTGCAGACTTCTTGAAATTTTTCAATGGAATTGATTTTATTTTCTGTAACTCAGTAATGTTTGTTTGTCTCTTCCACTAACAATTCCATCACTTCCATACACAACATGTGTATGTTCACTGTGATGGGTTAAATGCAGAGAACAAATTTCATTTGCATGCATGCATGCATGTTCGTGACAATAAAAGGTGATTCTTCTACTTCTTATGTCATTTTGCACCTGCAGTGCGCTCCCAAATTTTTCATGGTGAAAACCCTCAGAGTTACCTAAAGTGCAAAACCCTCTTTTAAAAATGGTACTCTCTACCACTTTCACATCTGTTTCCAACAGCACGCACAATCTGTTAGTCAGTGAACATACTATTTAGCGCCTACTTGGGATCTTAGGAAAATATCCCACTCTTAGTAGATCACACACAACATGCCCACAAACAGCATGTACAATCTGTTAGAGTGAGTGAAAGTGCAATTTAGAGCCCGCTATTTGGGATCTTAGTAAATAAAGCCCTTTTCTTTCATTGTGCTCTGATGCGCCTATATACAGTAAGTCACATTCAGTGTACCTGCGAGGTAAAGTCATGCTGCTGCAGCTGGCGGCCTTCTCGAAGATCCCAGGAGCGGACGGTGTTATCCAGACCTCCTGTCCAAAGCTTGGTGCCATCATTGGAGATGTCTATGCAGCTCGCTCCATCTGTGTGGCCCTGGAACTGCCTGTAGTGTACACATACCCTCATTTAATCCAATCATAGGGAACAGTATTCTGCCTTAAAGCTGGGGATACTGCTTTGACATCAAAATCCAGCCTTTGAGGAACAATGTTTTCTCAAAAAATATACAAGTTACCCGGTTACGGAATGTAGGCCACAGCTGTTTACTTTTTAAATGAGTACTGCTGCCTCACAGCAAGATGTTTGCTGGTTTGAATCTACAGAGTCCCAAATAAACATGTACTGTCTACTCTTTGACTAGCCATTATTAATATATTTTGTTTTAATTTTGGTATTTATTGACATGCGAAGATACAAGTCTAATGAGTTAAAGAAACTAACAATCAATTTAAGACAATTCAAAGCATTAAAGAAAATTTTTTTCTCCACCTAGTCTAGTCTACTCGCAGTCAGAGTGATTACATTTTTGGAAGGGGACACCTATGTTGGTATTGGACTTTTTGTGTGCGTGGGTTCCATCTAGATATCCCGGCTTCCTCAAACAGTCCAAAAGCATGCAAACTTAAGCTTATTTGAAGACTGAATTGTCTAAGTTTAAATAAATAGTAGGCTACCATGGGAAACAAAAACACAAAACTTGGCACACTCAAAACATCAGTCGGAACAAGACAAAGTAAGTTGACCAATTTTACTTGCAAGGAGACTGAGGGTGTCAAGAAAATGGAGAGATCTTAATAGTCACTGTATGATTACAATCATATCATGAAATGAAGCTATTTTTCTTTTTGTGAGACAAAAACTGAACTAGAACTTTGACTGACACACTTGAGAGCCTACCTAACCAAAGTCTGGTTGTGAAGGTCCCAGACAGCTATGTTTCCATCGGAGCAGCAGGAAAAGCAGACCTTGGAGTCGGGGCTGATGGCCAAGGCGTAGCACGCAGGAGCTGATGATGTTAATTCTGCCTTGATCCGCGGCGTTGGTGTTGCCAAATCCCATATTGACAAAGTACTCGCCTCGCCTCCCACAATGAGCGTCCGTCCGTCAGGGAGCAGTCGACAGGAGCGGATGTAGTTGTCTCTGTTCTGATGGGGCAGACGTTTAATTCTAATCTTGCACATTTATGAACTCAATATCTGTCATGAATCAGAACGTCATTTGAAGTGACTCACAAGGCAGTCCAGCTGTGACACAGAGGTCTTGTTGCCGGGGTGACTGATGTCCCACACCTTGACACAGCCCTTGCCGCCGGTGTAAACATGACGGGTTGGGTTGCTGATGGTGACAGCACACACCACCTCCCCGTGGTTAAGTGTGTTGATCTGTCGCGCATGACGCGGGATGGCCGGGCCGATTAGAGCGTCCGGAGGGAAAGGTACTGGCTGCATTTGTCCATCAGCACTCACGTGAAAGGAGTAGGCTCTGGAACAAGGACATATATAGGTCTATACAGTATCTCATAAAAGTGAGTACACACATCACATTTTTTTCATGGGACAACTCTGAAGAAATGACACTTTGCTACAAATTAGTCAGTGTACAGCTTTTATAACAGTGTAAATTTACTGTCCCCTCAAAATAAATCAAAACACAGTCATTCATGTCTAAACTTCTGGCAATAAATGTGACTACACTCTGAAGTGAAAATGCCCAAATTGGGTCCACTTAACCAATTTTGCTCCCTTGTGTCATGTGCCTTTTAAAATATACTAGCTCCACGATATCATCCTAGAGGAGTGGAAGAGGATTGTAGCGGCAACCTGTGAAGCTCTAGTGAACTCCATGCCCAAGAGGGAAAATAATGGTGGCCACACAAAATATTGACACTTTGGGCACACTTTGGACAGTTTCACTTAGGGGTTTACTCACTTTTGTTGACAGCGGTTTAGACATTTATGGCTGTGTGTTGAGTTACTTTGAGGGGACCGTAAATTTAGATTGTTAATCAAGCTGTGTACACTGACTGCTTTACATAGTAGAATATGTTTTCCCCAATATTGTCCAATGAATATATATATTAAAAAATTTACAAAAATGTGAGGAGAATACTCAATTTTGTGACTGTAAGTAAGTGACAGTAAATATATATAATTTTGAATGAAAAAGGAGACTTACGGTTTTCCACCAGGAATGCCTGATAGGTTGGGAGGAAGGCCAGGGACACGTATGTGATGGTGAGGATCAAATCCCACCTAGAGAAAATGAAGGTTGAATTAAGAGACAACAGAAGGCCACTATAGACAAAAGTCTTCAGACACACGTCAATTGATTATTCATCCATTTTCTATAGTGCTTGTCATTAGGGTGAGCTGGAGTATATTCCATTTGACTTTGGACAAGAGGCAGGGTACACCCTGGACTGGTCACCAGCCAATCACAGGGCACGTATAGACAACCATTCACACTCACAATCACACTTATGCACAATATGGAGTCTTAGTAAATTCAAACAACTGCAAGAAACGATATCTCATCTGGTTCTTGTAGAACATGCATGCATTTTGTATACCACTTGTGTGCGTCCATAAGCAGCCACAGCGGCTGCAGCCACAGTGCTCATGCTATGCAGGCCTGTGTAGGGGGCGCCTGCTCCGCTCAGCTCGCCATTCATGCCAAGGTGAGGGACAATTCCAAACGGGCCTGGATACGAGCACGGCACCGCCAGTGGTGTGCGCAGACCAGGTGCTGTAACAAGAAGACAATTTAGAATGTTGACTAGTAACGTAACAACATTTGCCAAACATGCCAGTCTGTCAAAATGTGGGATCTAGTTGGAACAGCCTCTTCAACCGGAGTACAACGGCGCACAAATTGTGACAATCGGATGATGGGTTCCGGAGAAATTTACTTTTTATGGCAGGAAAAAAAATGCCTTTTTGGGGAGTGTTTTTGTGTGACATCGCCTATAGAGAAATGTGGTCAGAAAATGCCTTTAAATTAGTGTGAAACAGTAAAATGTAATTGTTTCTCAACATATCTCCTCAACGGTTCATTACATCTGCTACTCAGGGAACCCCTTCTTCGATAAGCTGACAAGTTTTGGTTAGAAATATCCAATAATCGCTTGTATGGGTCGAAATTCCAAGACGCGTCAAAATTACTGTGACATTTCACACTGCGTCACTTGTTCTAAAAACTCGACTTAACTAGCACAAAATGGAACATTATAGGTGAGAGGCACAGGGTGGGCAGTAGAATAGGTCACGTCAACAATCCTTTGGCAATTTATTTGTTATGGACAATTTTAGAGGCGTTTGAAGTGTTTTTGATTTTTTGAAAATTCCACAAAGATGGCTGTCACATGTCATTTTGCTGTTTTGAATCTTTGACCAACTTCTTTCAGCTTGATGGGAAGAGCAAAGTACGGAGTAGGAAAGGAATAGTTCATGATCCAAAGCATTCGACATCATGAGTGAAACATGGCGATGGCATTGGCATGTGTAATGGCTAATGGGACGGATGCTTTTTGGTAATTTGACTACTGAAAAATATTCCATCCTCCTCATTGTCCAAATACTTATGCAGATAACTGTATGATGCGGAGTACACACCTACCGACAATCAGGACGAATTCTGATCAAAGTCAGCAAAGGCCCAACAGTCAAATGTCTCAAAAAGACTAACCTGAGAGATTATCCTAGGGTGTTAATAGTGATTTATTCTTCTTCTTTGTACTGTCCAGCAGTTTGGATGCCCTGTGGCACCATACTACCTCTCACAGAGCAGTCGTGGTACAGACATCTGATTTGCGGGAGGAGACTCGTGATTGTCGGTGGCGATAAGGTTGTGTGCGTGGTGTGCTGTTTTGTGCATATGGAGTACACCACGTACACTTTAAAGGCACACACATGCCCACATCATCTGGGGTCTCTCACATTATAAAAATTGGTTAAGATGTAAAAAATTGGTATGTGTGTACCCAGCCATAAATCGCCCAACACTTACCTAGTGTCTCGACTCCTGTTGGCTTACTTGGAACAGCCCTCAGGCTGGTGGTGGTGCTGCTGGGAGTGGGAGCGTCGCAGCGGGATGTGGGTGTGCTGGACTTTGAAACTGGTGTTGTCGATTTTTCATTCTCCAGAAAAAAAGACAAATGTTAAAACATTTCAGGTGAAATACATAATACTAATAATATCACATCTGTGATGCTAAACTCACGAAATGCTTATTTCCCAAAAATAGGAACTACCTACAGTAGAGAAATGATACAAAGAAGATCAGACACTCACCAAATTAATCTCTTTGGATTTGGATGAAGGTGTGCTGCTGGAGGAAGCGACAGAAGAGGGACTCTGGGGCGCATCCTTCTTCAGCAGGCGACTCTTATCCAATCCGTTCTCCCTGGGAGAGTGGGCAGGACTTCCTCTTGGAGAGGCTGGATCCTGGGGTGGTTGTTTGAGCACACAGGAAGAGAAAAAGGGAACGCAGTTTCATTTTGCTAATCGAGCAGAACACAAGACACAATGATTGTCATAATGCGGCGTACCTCATTGGAGACGTCCACTACCAAGTTGTCGTCACTCTTCTCACCGTCACTCTCCTAGTAAATTTTTATACAGAAATAGATGTATGAAGTATCATGCTTTCAGTTTCAGTTAAAATGATACATAGTCAAGTTTCATGGAATTTGGTCCTTGTGATAGTAAACTGGCTCTGGAAAAATAACTTACGTAGCGTGTAGCACTCAACTCCTTATCGTCTGTCTTCTGCTTCTTGCTGTCGGCGGAGTAATCGCCTGAACCTCGGTGCTTCTCTCCAGTCCGAAAACTGGTGGACGGAGACACAGATGAGCTCTGGAAGAAATAATTACTTCACACTGAACACACGTTGGAAGTGAACACGACAAGACACACATCCAAAATTAAGTTTTATATCACAATAACAATGTGCCGCTCCAGCCAATGTAGGACCTTTCAAGGGACAATAGTACATATTGTAGTTCTGTTATATTGTCTTTGGCTCTCATTGTTTATTAATGATGACATTAAGACTGCAGTAGAGTCAGCTTTTAAGTGACTTTCTTGTGTGACAGGAGTGGTGGCGAGCCAACTTGGGAAAGGCTGGTCTAGAGGAGTAGTTCGTTAACATTTCTCATATTTAATTTTTTTTTTTTTAAAAAAGGCTTTGAATAGTTGCACTGGAGAATGTAAACAACATTAATTGCACACTTCTCCTCTCGCTCATCCCTCCCGATGACTCGGACCTTCTCAATTGCCGTCTCGTTGGGAAGCTCTTCTCACCCGCAGCCGACCAACAGAGAGAAGAAAAATAAACCAGGACATTTAACTCGACCTTTCCACTAACTCACGCTTGTAACCTTTCCGGTGCCCTTTGCCGTGATGCAAGTGTTGATGACAAGAATCCTGGGAGGGAGAAGCAAGGTTTGGCGCTTGTGTGCCTGTGTATGTGTAACACTTGTCATGTTTACATTTTAGTGCTCGATGTAAGTGCAAACAATGTTGAAGTGTTATGCAGGAGTGCGATGAAGCAGACTGATGCTCTCCACACTGATTAGATTAGCCTAGAGATTAGCTCATGGAAACGTGAAGGAAAATGAATTTTTACTGAATAAACAAGATTACACACCCCACCTGTTAGTTGTACAAGTGTATTTCAATCATTTGTAATAAAAGACTATTATAACAATGCAGAGAAAAAGCAAAACAGTGGGCAATGTGGACAGAGGAAGAATGGGCCTGATAGCAGAACATAAGAACAAAAATGGATGCACACACCACTATGGAGTGTACACCAAGGCGACTGAAACAATTGGCAGAAAAGACACATTTCCATCTAATTGAAGTTCATCTTTAATACTGCAAAGGGGCTAAATTTATAACATGAGTGGCAGCTGCACACTTCAATCCTTCTCAATTCGGTGGGTGCTGCTGTTTTGGTCAGCAGTTGTAGTACAGTTATTGACACGCAAACCCTGTTTTTCCTACCTGAGGATAAGAGATTGGAGGCACCTATTTGGGGTGAGCCATTTGTTTCAAGTTACCAGGCTGTTAATTGAGACGAAGATGTGTATGTGTCTGACTGTGTGCGTGGGTCTATTAGAGTGGAGGTCATTATTTGTTTCTACTTCACCAATTTCAGCACTAAAACCTAATCAGGCCTGAACAAAACTATGGCACTCATTAGAAATAATAGAAATTTCTATTTAGCACATCAGGAAGTTCATAAGTTGTGGTTTATCAAATAGTAATTGACATCGCCTTTTTTCTTTTTTCCTGTTCGGATATTCGGTCAAGCAGAACGGAGGATCTGTATCCCTTTTATGCCAGAACAGTTTTACTGTGTCACAGTGGAGATTTTAAGCTGCCGCTGTGGTTTCTTAGTATTTCAATTGAGATTTATTCAGAATCAGAGTCGATCAGTCGAACAGAACAAAGTTTCTGGAGGGGAGTGAGGAAAAAAAGACAAAGCACTAATTGTAAACAAGAGGAGAAAAGCAAATAATTACATATCAACATAGAACAATGACACATTAGATAGGAGTGTTGTATGGGGCAGTAGTACAAAGACAAGATAGGACAGGACAAGTACAGGAGAAGAAGCATGCAGTACAAGGTTTGTAAAATGGGCTGTACAACTGATTTGTAAAACGGGCTGTACAACTAAATTGTGGTCGGAGTGATTATGTAAATTATAACCCAGGGCGGTGCGCCGGCCCCACCGAGGCACCACGACAACCGATCATCCGGAGGAGGCCGCAGGGAACCAATGCCCCCCCCCACCCCACCCCAATGCACTCCCAGGAGAGGAAGACACCCCCCCCCCCAACCTGCAAAATTGACATCTCGCCATCGTGCCATTGGCTGTCTCTGATGCATTACGGAAATGTTAACAAAATCATTCCAAAATGGTCAATTTCATTTAGTGGTATGTTGACGTAATCAGACTGAGCGCGGAACAATAAATCCTGAGGGGGTTCAAGATTGATTACTGCATTTCTTTCCTCAGTATCAGCTTCTATTCTTGAAGGTCAAGTCAGTTAGTGTGTCCATCATCTTCTCATCCATCTCACACTCACTTGCCTAACACTGTCTCAACACAACTATTAATACACTTACAATGTAGATATCCTGCCACCAGCAAATACACACTATGGACCGTGGGGGAAAAAAGAGGTATTGCTTAATTGCCAGTCAATGATACTGAGAACTAACCTACAATTAACTTAAGTCTCACCACAAAGACAAAATGTAAAAGACCTGCAGCTCTTAACACACCAAAGTAACAACACTGTATGGCCAACATGTCGTGCAATGTGCTGTTTACACCCACGTTAGCGTTATCAGTGTATGAGGTGCGAACACCAAGGACATTAAGCCACAGAAACTCATGCGTTTCAGTGGACTGTTGCCAAGGCAACTGTAAACCGCTGACAAGGGGCTTATTGGTTTCATGAACTGACTGTTGGCCGCCATGTCAAAGAGCATCTCTAAATGTGCGTGTGTGTGTGTGTGTTTCCACTCCCACAGGGCGCTAATGAAAGGCATTCATCATTTTGGTCTTCCTATTTTTGCTACCGATTCGAGAAGACGTTACACACACACCCGCACACATTCGTACGCTGCTAATCGCTCCCATCACAGTGCCTACAGCTGTGACTGTGTGTGGAGGAGGATAGACTACATGGGGGGGCAGGAGATAACGTATTAAGCATTCCTCATGTCTCCAACTCCCAAACATCAGTGAACACGCAGCCTGCTAAGCGTGTGCGTGTTCACCAGTCGAGCTCAGGCGGCTGGAATAAAGAAATGCTAATCTGCTCATTGAGTATTCAACAAACCAAACGTTTGCCTTGGGAAAAGGCAGAGCTTAAGGGACTAATTACTACAAGCTGTAACGTTAGTCTTTGGCGCTTTCTTCCTTCACTAACCATGCTGCTCTTTTTTTTTTGTCTCCATTTGCACATCACTGAATCTTAAAACACACCTGAGGCGAAAACCCTAGACTCACTTTAAAACTGATCAGAGAACAGAAACATCACAACCTAATTAATATAATCAGCACTGATACATTTTAAAGGGGACATATTTTGGAAATGTTACTTTTAATTGCTTGTATACTAATAGTTGGATCTCACGAGTGTCTGCTCACCTATCAAGGGTGAAATTATACAACCAAGTAAATATTTGTTAGCTGCCTATTTCTGATAATGTGTCTGTGAGCAAGCTGTTCTGAATTTTGCTGAATTGTGACCTCACTGAGCTGCATTGAGTTTTGTTGGATGAGCAGATTACCCTTGTCACACCGTAAGGTTCTTATAAGCAAGAAACATACCTCATTGTGCAGTGAAGTTTTTGACACGGCTGCAGTGGGATTAATTTGTGTATGCCGATGTGTCCACTGCATGCGCTACATACATGAATCTGCAGACTAATTGACAAGTGGAGTGTATGAAGTACTGCCACCACGAGTGAAAATGATTTTATTGTCCTTATGTAACCGGCACGGTGGACGACTGGTTAGAGCGTCAGCCTCACAGTTCTGAGGACCCGGGTTCAATCCCCGGCCCCGCCTGTGTGGAGTTTGCATGTTCTCCCCGTCCGTGCCTGCGTGGATTTTCACCGGGCACTCCGGTTTCCTCCCACATCCCAAAAACATGCAATAATTGGAGACTCTAAATTGCCCGTAGGTGTGAATGTGTGTGCGAATGGTTGTCTGTGCCCTGCGATTGGCTGGCAACCAGTTCAGGGTGTACCCCGCCTCCTGCCCGATGACAGCTGGGATAGGCTCCAGCACGCCCGCGACCCTACTGAGGAGAAGCGGCTCAGAAAATGGATGGATGGATGTCCTTATGTATCAGTGATTCTAAACTGTTGGGCTGCATGCGACCCGTTCTGGCTGGGTCCCATGCAGGAGTCAAAAATGAATTAAAAAATAAATTTAATCTGAATCTCACATTGGACTTTTATTTTTAAAACAAGTTTATGTTTAAATGCTGGTATTAGAAATAAAGTTTGTGCTTAGTGCAGATATATGTTAAAGGTCAAATTTTGTGGCCTTATCTACCGTATTTTCACGACCATAAGGCGCACCGTATTAAAAGGCGCAGTCTCAGTTATGGGGTCTATTTCTGTACTTAACACATACATGAGGTGCACTGTATTATTGGGCGCAGGCATGGTAAAACATACGCTAGCTTAAAACATAAGGTAGCATGCATGCACGCTAAAACATACGCTGCCATGGATGCTAGCGCATGTTTTTAAAAAGGCAGCGGGAGCAAAACTGAGTTAGGTTGTACTTTATTGAAGTTTTTTTTTTTTTTTTTTTTTTTTAAATCAATCCTCATCCACAAATCCATCAAAGTCCTAATCTTCTGTATCCGAAACGAACAGCCGGGCAAGTTCTCCATCAAACATGCCGGGTTCCCTCTCATCATTGTCAGAGTCAGTCTCGTTGCCGGGGGGCTGTTCAGCAATGATGCCGGCTTTCGCGAAAGCTCGGACAACAGTCAAAGCAGATACCTTAGCCCAGGCATCCACAATCCATTCACATATGGCGGCGCTTCGTCTTCTTGACTTGGCGAAGCTTGTTTTCCTGCCTTCTCCACTTGCAAATCATGGATTCGCTGATCTTGAATTCTCTCGCGGCTGCTCGATTCCTATGTTCCTAACGGATAGCTTGCAGTTTAAACTGTGCTTGTGAGTGTCACTTTGTAGATGCCATTTTCGGGGGTCCTTAGCCAAACGGATGTTTTGCACACTGCACATACCGGCGCTATATACCTACTGGTGACGTGCCTTTAGCATCCTCTTTCACGCGCACCCTTCCGCCTTTAACGTCCGCATGCTGTCCTCAGTCACGTCTGCCTTTCCTCTATATAAGCAGCGTGTCGCCATAAAATGCTCCCAGTCAGTCAAGCGGAGCGCTCATCAAAGTCACACAACAACATTTAGAGATTTTGGAGACAATTTAAGACTTTTAAGTGCCCCTTATGGTCGTGAAAATAGGGTCTTTTATGTCATCTTGATACAGTATTTACCTAGTTAACAGTTGACCAATCTGCCGATCAAATCAATTTACCAACCAATCTATCTATTTATCTATCAAGCTACCTACAGTACCTATCTACCAACCTATGACTTGATTGACTTAGTGGTATTGTATGAAAGAGTTGGAAACGTTGGGAAGAAAACTGGTCGGATAGACAGAGAGAGTGGATGCAGGACTTACCTTCACAGAATCTCTCTCTGAGGAGGTAGATGCCAAGAAAAAGAGAAACAAAACATTCAAAATGAGCACCATGCAAAGTAATCATGTCAACCTAATGTGAAACGCAGAGATAAACACAGCTAATTGGCGGGATTTGTGAGATTGACTCTCCTCCTTAAGGAAGATTATCTGATGCAACATAAGGCAACACTATATCGTAATTAATCGTGTACCTTTGAATGACAAGCAGATCATTAACATTCAACAGGTACCATAGTAAATTAGCATAAATCAGTTTTTCGTCTATTTCTACAGAACTAGTTAAAACTAGAAGCATTTTTGTTGGATAACTGAACTAGAGATGCATTCTGGGACAAAATACCGTTCCCCATCAACTAGCATACATAACAAAAGCAACACCGGCACACAAGTAGCGGAGGATTTACCTCTTGGGTGTTCTTCAGCGCTATCCTGGTGTTTCCTCTCATCTTTGAGGGGCAGCTGATGGCCGAGGGCTGAGGAGAGTGCCAGCAGGCTTGCAGTACCAGCGCCGGGGGGCAGGGGAGGATGAAGGCCCGCCGGGTGCGGCGTGAGCGGGACAGGGATGGCGTGGCCATGGGAGAGGTGCTGAGCTTGGAGCTGCTGCTGCTGAAGCGCGCACACACACACACACACACACGAGGTGTATGGAAAGCAGTTTAAGCATTTATTCAACATCCTTGAGATCTGGGTCCGTTTACTTGCACACGCTTTGTCCCGACTCGTCAGACAATTCAGCGCACGAGTAGAATAACTGTATCTTAACGTTGTTTACACTGCTAGTGCTTAGGTTCGTAAAATTTCTGGAATTTTAAATTCCCATGGAAAGTTTCCAATTTGGAATATTTCCAAAATTCCCTATTTTAACTTCCCACAGAAATGTACCAGAAATATTTTCACGCCTTTGCAACCCTACGAGTGTCACTTTTGGCAAAACAGTATGCAACTAAACCTTACTACTAAACTACTGTGCTGGATTAATACCACTACCAACTACAAGGCATGTGTCACATACCAATAGACTCCTGAATCCTACAAGTAGAAACAGTAGTAGTTTTGCCTCACTAGTAGTAACATACAATTGTCTTATTACTATGCCAAAGCTGCTCTACTAGTCAGCAGGGATATCATACAGTAGTGGAAGGCAGTAGTAGAAAACATTTTCAACAGTCATTTAAATGTAAGCTTGATATTCAGCTTAAGGTCCATAAACTGCTACGCTCTTTGTTCTGACTAGTGGGACAACTTTTGCCTACTATTAGGAAAATTACATGTTACTAGAAGGCAAAACTGCAAACTATTTGAAGTTATGTGTGCGACAAGTACGAATAGTGACATTAGAAAATTCTACTAGTTAACATTTAGTGCTTCTCGAGTAGCACACAGATGTCAGCTAATGCTGTTCTGCTTCATTAGTAACTTGTTCTATTAGTATAGCAACCACACACTACAATAGTATACAGAAATGTAATGCAGTAGTGGAAAGAAATGTTACGAGAATGACAGTCATTCTACTAGTGTGCTAAATTGTCTGATTATTGAGGCAAAAAAAAAGCATCTGAACATTGACCTTGAGCTCAAGGATATCTAAATAAATTCTCAAACGGCTTTTCGTAGAAGCGCCCCTTAATGCTGCATTTGGACAAAAAGAAATTTGGAAGAACAGATACAAATACATTTTTATATGAAAGTACAACATACTGTGCATTTGTATTTATGACAAAATTTTATGTTTAACATCAAATAGAACAACAAAAGGGTCTAAATATTTTTCTAATGCGATTTCAATATCCATCCATCCATTTTCTGAGCCGCTTCTCCTCACTAGGGTCGCGGGCGTGCTGGAGCCTATCCCAGCTATCATCGGGCAGGAGGCGGAGTACACCCTGAACTGGTTGCCAGCCAATCGCAGGGCACATACAAACAAACAACCATTTGCACTCACAGTCACACCTACGGGCAAATTAGAGTTGTCAATTAACCTACCATGCATGTTTTTGGGGTGTGGGAGGAAACGGGACTGCCCGGAGAAACCCCACGCAGGCACGGGGAGAACATGCAAACTCCACACAAGCGGGTGCCAGGGATTTAACCCCACTCCTCAGTACTGTGAGGCAGACGCTCTAACCAGTCGTCCATCGTGCCGCCCGATTTCAATATGTGTGTGTGTAAAAAAAAAAAAGAAAGATTAGCACCCACTCCAATGATGGCATTGAGTTCAGCCATGGTGACCTGCTTGGCCCTCTCCACTGCTTGCACCACCTGCTGCTGATGCTGTGACAAAATTAAGACACAGTTAGTGGGAAACATCAGGACAGGTGGGTGTTGAAGATGCATTGAAAAACCGGTGGGCTCAATGAAGGAAACAAAGGACGTACAAAGGAGACCCATGGACAACTAGTCATACAGTAGGAATATACTGTAATTGGACAAGTCCTGGGACTCTGTCAGAGACCAAATTACACTTTCCCAATAAATGCAGAGTTGCACCTCTACTATCAGTGAATCAATGTATGACCTTGACAACAACAAAGTATGCAGCTTGTTAGATGCACTGTAGAGTAGGTGTGGGGGAAAAAATATTTATATTGCAATATATGCAGCTTCATCTCTCCCTACTATAGAAAACACGAGCAATGTGGTCCAGTTGTGAGACATTCATGAACATTCATATCCATCAATGTCTGTTCATTAGGCTTTTTAGTTGCACTTCAAGCCAGAAAAGGAATCTAATCGGGCTGCCCAGTCAACTGAAAACCAAAGGAACTTTCGAGTTACTGTAATCAGGTAAGCCCCAGTTTGAATGACAACCTAGTCCTGAGTTGTGGTCGAAACCAAAGAAGGAAAGAACCTGCAAAGACTGAAGCTCTGAAGAATAAAGACACCTTTCAAACTACCAACAAGAAAGCTCGAAAAGTTCAGCTCTACACAAACTATGGGTCAATAACTTTTGATATGCTTTTCAATGACCACAACCCACATCTCTGAAAAGCTCAAGTAGCTACCTGCTAATGCGACTACCAGAACCTAAACATAGTAGGAACCACTGAATGACAGACAGCATGAGCAGGTCCTGTGCAAGGTGTAACACGTAAAACATGTATGGAGTCTTCCTTTGGGGGAAAGAAAATCTCAAATTGGGTTAAAGAAATCAGTCCAATGGCGTCTGGTTATGGAACCTCTGATGAAAGACCCACTGAGCGTTTGCAAGCTACAACTTGAAAGTACATTGTTCAAGACACTGTGACAAAAGAGAAAAGGGGAGATCTGGCCATGAGGGACCACCTGGATGGATTTAAGGAGACATGCCCATACCACAAGGTGTGTCCAATGGGGAATTAGTGTGCTCTTTTGTCACATTTTAACGCATTGATTAACGATACCTGAATCCATCTGAACCTTTTGGTGTCTATAATTGCTGGAAAGGATGTCACTTTCATGAGCCTTTGCCATAACAGTGTTGTTGAAGATGAAGAAAATCAGGTAGAGACACAAAGAAACATGAAACAAACTAGCAAAGTCATCCAAAGTGTAACGAGGTAGAGAAGGACGGCTACAAACGGCAAGCGAGAGATTCATCTAGGACCATCACAGAAAATAGGCCAGAGATGAAAGAGCCTATCAGGGGTGGAAATGAACAAGTTTGCTGGGTTGAAGTATTGCTGTACCACTGATCCTGCTTCTATGCCACACAACCTTCAATTGCGGCAAAAAACATCTTCAGTCGCTTTTAATGATAATTCATTGCAGATCACGCCATATTCACTCACTGAAGAGTTAATTGGGTACATCCTAATGAGATCAAGAGTTGTGAATGACACTGTCAGAGAGAGATTTATGTAACAATATGCTTATTATTGTGGTTGTCATTTAAAATGGACAAAATAATACTTTTGTTATTTAGGTACATGAGTTGGGCAAAATGTTTGAAAAACATCTCAGTATCCTGCAGTACATTTACATACTGTTGCAAACTGCAATAATAAACATTTTATTAAACTATAAATGCACAGCCATCTCTAATCATTTTGGATATTGTGTATGTAATATGCATACACCGAAACATTTTATAGGTTGTAATACTATTAGATTAAATTTAATTGATCAATTAGTTTTTATTTTTGAAAGGGATGGGTGAATCTCTCTATCAATGTTTTAAACTCCTGTTTCTATGCCAGTGCTGTATTGAGTAGAATATTGCTGCCCTGAGTTATGCCATAGTAGGTGTGTGTGAGAATTTCTTTTAACTACATTTAATAATACACATATTGTAATACTATAAATGCATGGTCATCTATAATTCATTTGTGTTACTCTGTATGAATATGCACCGATTAATATAGGTTCCAATAAATAAGGGCAGCTCAAATTCAACTGTTAAATGTGACATGAAAATGGGAAAAAACAAGATGCAATTTTGCCTCATGTTGAGAACACGAGCTCCGTTACAAATACAGTACACAGTTTTTTGGACTGTGACCAGTGTTCTGCACATAAAGCACCAAATATGTGACAAAATGCCAATGTAGCCACGCAGTAGGACATAACCAAAATGAATGTGGGCATCATCAATCAAGTTAAAGGCAGAATATTTGATACAACATTAGCTTGTGTGGGTGTACCTTAATGTACAGTATATGGAATCGCTGAGTGTGCATGTGCAATTATGCTACAACATCACAATAGAAGGGAGGAAAGATCTAAAATGAGTGAAAACAAAAACTCTCCCAAAAATAATGAAAAGGACAATATCATAACATAAAATATGTTACTTGAACACCTTCAGACAGTGCATATAGGGGGACTCTGTGGTGTTAATATGATTGTGTTACAATCCACAACCGGTAAGCGTGGCTGTAAATCCAAACAAAACAGTAAAAGCCTCTTTCCTCTCACTGCTTCCATCCTCTGTGGGCCTCGGGGCTGTGCAGCAAGCAGCAGCACCGCTGTCTAATGCCATTATTTCTAATCCACTTTAAACCCTCCTAATCCTGGGCTAATCTGGAGAAGAGTTCTGGAGTACACACTCGCTCCTTACTGCTGTTCCCACCCCTTCACGAACACACACACACACACACACAAAAGCACTTTCAATTTCTCCAGAGAAAGGATTTATCTGCTAAACACACACATACACAGAAGCATTCCATAGTAAACATATTACTATTAAAACACTGTACGTATTTGCACCACAAATCATGTACCCTTTCCTGCATATGTTAGTGGGAGACATTTAATAGGTTCGAGCATATCTGCCTATCCTGAGCAGGGGGGATAAACCTAGGATAATCTGTTTGTGTGTGTGTGCAGTGAACATGTGAGTGTGCTTCCATGCCTGTCAGCTGCGTCTTGCGATCCACCACACAGAACACATTACGGTCCCCCCCCCCCACACACGCACACACACCTCTTCCTTAACTAACAGCGACAGGCACTTTTTTTCTTACCTCTTGAGAAAGGAAGGGGATGACTTGGGCACAGATTGCGTTCAGCCGCTTGACAATCTCTGCCTGGAAGACAGAGAAGTGGACACATAAACCCAAACGACTAATAGGGACAATCACAAATACTCCCATCTTGTCAATTCAGAAAGTAAATAGAGACAAACTCTCATCGAAATCTGTATGCCAAGTTGATGTGGTATTACAATTTTAGTTATACTATGCTGTTGAAAGCTTTTGTATTAGTGGTAGGAATTAATGGCAGAAGGGCTTTTTGAAGACAATAATGTGGTTCACAACAGTGTGAGACACTTGTTAGTAACTGACTTGAAATGAGCCAAAAATCATGGGCAAAATACTGCACATCTATGCTTAATCTAAAGTTTTGACAACCAATCAATCGAAATTAATCGGAAAAAAACATGCTTTTTCCATAAATGTTAATGCAAAATAACTTGTTGTCCGATTATTTGATTAACCAAGACTAATTGTTGGAATAAACGATTCTAAAAATATTCTAGTGGCAGATTAAATGCTGTTGAGGAAAAAAAAGACTTACTATCTAATGAACAAATTAAACTAAATACACTGTTCCAAATTATTTTGCAAATATTTTTCTCAGACGTTCCTAAATAGTTGATACAAATGACTGTATGCCGACTGTCTATGGCCACAAACACAAAGAACCGTGCTTTCATTAATATTTCAACGAAATTCAACCAGTAACGCTCCGAAAACTCAAATTTAATGAATGTAATCATGAAGCTGCTATCAGATAAGGGGTCCTATGTCAAAATGTAACTTGACCTATTTGCTTTTGATTGAAATAGCTTTTGATTGTCAATTTGATCTCTTAAGTTTTAGTTCGTTAAAACCTGAACGTCTTGAAACTCTTGTGCAGAATAATTTGGAACAGTGCATTTTAAGTTTTTTATTTTTCAAAAAAATACCGTTATCATTGGGAGGTTTGTTCAAAAACATTTGAATTATATTCTGACTGTTAACAACTTGAAAATTACACTGAATGTCATTTGTATAAACTAGGAAAATCTGAGAAAATATAATTTTCATAATAATTTGGAAGGCAGTGTAATGAAAATCTGTCTTAAACAGAAATAGGTATAGGTAGATGTATATTATCATCTCGAGGGATGGACATTTGACTAGATTTCATAGATCGATTAATTGTTATTTTGAACGGGATGGGCAAATCTCTCTGTGAATGTTCTAAACTCCTGTTGTTGTATTAAGCAGAACAATACCGCAGACCCATTTTGGATGGGTCGTGGACAGCTAGTAAAAAAAGTACATCTATGCCTATTCTGATTTTTTTTAGTACAGTACAGAGGAGTACAAAGTTCTCACAAGGAACATAGTAAACAAACAAAATACCAAACAAACCTCGTAAACAAATACAGTGCAGCTCAGCATCTGGCTAGAGTGTGTCATAACTAGTAATGTGCTTTTTGTGGTATGTCATACACATTTGAAACGGGGTCTAAAAATATAACATACTGTATACGTGTTTTTAGAGGCTATTTTTAAACAATTAAAAAAAATGCCTTATTGTTCTTAACTTCTATAAAAGTGGGTGGTGACTTTACAACAATAGGAAAATGTGGGTCCCAGGGTGACAACAGCTGAGAACCACTGCTTTAGAGCACAAACTAGCAGAGTGAATCAACAGTCTTACAGCTGGTTTCAGCCATGTATAGTGCATTCTATTTTGCCTCAATTGCTCCAAGACACGATTAATCAACAATCGAGAGAATTAATTCATATGTCCATCCTTAATTATGGCGATAAAGAGGAGAGGAAATTTCAAACAGGGTAGCGTGGTGGCTGAGTTAGAATGTCTGTCACACACTTCTAAGGTTTGGAGTTAAAATCTCGGCTCTGGCCTTCCTGTGTGGAGTTTGCATGTTCTTCCCTTACGTGGGTTTTCTTCGGGTGCTAAGGCTTCCTCCCACATTCCAAAAACATGCATGTAGGTTCAGTGAAGACTAAATCATCTTTAGGTGTACTGTGAATGTGAGTGAGAATGGTTGTTCGTCCAAGTGTCCTGCGATTGGCTGCAGACCGGACCAGATTGTACCCCACCTCTCGCCCCAAATCTGCTGGGACCATAATGAGAATAAGCAGTATGAAAATTGCTGGATGGATGGATGTAAATTTCAAAAGCTTGTAAATAATTTTTTGTTTTAGAATGTCCCCCAATGCTCTACCTGGTGATACTTACTGTATGTATCACAGATGAGCGGTATTTGAGAAATACATGACTATGAAAGTGGAAAAACCCATCGATGAAAGTAAAAGTAAGCCTAAATTCAATGCAATCTAAATGCAAGGGGGGCTTTAAAGCTAACCTTAAACTACTCGATTCATGTCTATGACCTTGACAGAGGTGAAGTTGCAGTTGAAGTTGATATCAGCTATAACACAAGCCGCCAGAGGCCATGAGAGTGGACATACACACGCGCACACACGCAGCTCCCCAAGCTACTCTGTATTCATCAGATGTTTTTACTGAACCCAAGGGTTGGCTTTTAAAGATTATAAAGCACCCCCACACCCGCCAGGTGTTTTTTTTTTTTTTTTTTTTAAACAGGAAATTGCCTGATCCACCGTCCCAAAGGAAGTGCTAGAAGTGCAATTTAAACCCAGTGAACATGCAAACAAGAAAAGAGGCAGAAGACAGCAACCTGAATACAATAAAACACCCTGAGTCCACTGGAATGACTCCTGTATTAATGACGATGTAGTGTAACATATCAAAAAAGTTTTTCCTTTGCCATGTTGCATTCTGGGAGTGGCAATAACAATTTTGTGGAAGTTGGAATTGATACTATGGCAAATCTCATGACAATATACATCAAACTAACAGCTGTCAGGGATGGTCTACCAATATTTTAGACCAATTCAGGAGATGACGCAGGGTTGCCATGCCAATGTTCAGGCACTTTCTCAAAAGCTGATTTCAACGTAAAAGCACTATATTTGCATATATTTACATCCTGCTCTAATCGCGTAGGGTGGTGTTTTGAACCGAAGGGCCAATGTTGGTAAAAAATAAAAAACATGGCCTCTTGGAAATAAGATGGCAGCAGTTCAGTTTCGACCACTTATTGCCATGGATGTCGCTTGAAAAAGTAAAAAAAAAAAAAACAGTAACGGTCCCACTTTAACGCCTCACATCCCATAAATGAAACCAGGCAGCCGCCTTGGAGCCAGATTGGGTCAGCGAGAAGATCAAATGTCCACCACCCCCGTGGAGCTTTGTAAGCATCACATCAGCACCGCTTTTCAACACCACCTAATACACCTAATGGACCCCTCCATATAGAGGCTGCATTCCCCTGGGACTGACTGACTCACTATGTGCGCGTGTGTGCGTAAGACAGTGTGATAGGCAGGGAGGGAAACAGAGGTGGGGAACAAAGGGCACTACACAGAATGTCAAACTGCAAGATAAAAGCGTTAATATGACCTGAATAAATGCTCACTTTGTTTAGTTTCAAAACATTCTTTTCATAAAGCAAGGTATGACACAGATGCAACAGAGGTGATGGCGAGTTGTTTCTATTAGGTCGACTGGTGAAATGCTAAAAGATGCAAACCTCAGAAGGTGGAGGAAGACTTATTCTAAATTTCAGAAGGGGTAAGAGTTTTAAGTCTTTAGCCGGAGCCAGGAAGTGACAAAACCATCACAAAAACTAGCTAGCTACAGAGTTGGTTGGTTCTTTACAAGCAGTTAATAAAAGGACTGCCCAACTGGGGCATATATATTGACCCACACTGACCCTATCTTAAACCAAATCCAGTGTTATCTGGAGGTTTTTGCAGGTCTCTGGTGTAAAACGAGTCCCTTTCAGTTCTTCTTTTAGGCTGCTTTCACACTGGCGCCCTTTGGTCTGTTTTAATCTGATCTAATCCTCTAATTCGTTTTCCCTCTTGTTGTGTTAATTCGGTCAAGAATAAACAGTTACTCAGGTGCTGACCAAATCAACTGTGCCGAGACCATCTCTTCTAGACAACAAACTAAACTAGTCTAAACAAACTCTGCCGCAGTTTTGTCATAGAATGAAAGTGATCCGACCAAGATCTTTTCCAACTGGCAAATGAATGAATCATATAAAACCATAACCGACATATGCCATTGACACTCTTGACTTAGTGAACATGTCTTCTGTTTAGTGTGCATGAAGTTAGTATTTGCTCAAGACGTCCCCTAAAAGTGCACTCGGGTCTGGCAAATTGCCTGTCCTGTAATCCAGTGTTTCACAACCTTTATTATTAGAAAATACCTCACTGCACACCACCAAACATAAATTTCACAAAAAAATGGACACACAGGTGAATTAATTAAAATCTAGTGGAAGATCATTTAATTGCCTGTCACTATACATCGCTGGCATTGAGAATTGAACAAAGACATTTGTAGTAAATAATTTTCAGACCAATTAAGGGAAAATGGATAATTTCCCACGGCACACCTGATGATCTCTCACGGCACACTAATGTGTCACGGCACTCTGGTTGGGTATCATTAAAAAGCATCAACAAATGCTGCTCCATGTTTAGCATTTAAGCGTTTTTTTGTTTTTCCATTCACAAGTTCATATACAAAACATCCACCCTATTGTTGCAAGTGTGCAACGAACAAGAAAAGCAAAGGAGGATTGTTTTGAGACACATTTTGGCTGCCTGTTTTTGTTTTACAGTGTAAAAAGAAACCCGTACGAGGCGCGAAGGAGGTGTGTTTCACAAAATGATCAACTGACTCAGACCAGAGAAAGTAAACTATTTGTGTGAAATCACCCTGAGAAGTGTATTTGTGGTTGGTGCATCTGGTTAAACTGACTGCTAAGTTTAGGTCACCTTTCTGCACACACAGTTATTCCAGGTAATTTAAAGTCGTTTTAATTTTCTATCCAAATCTCTCTCTGAAAGTGACACTGAATGCTAAAATAACGTTAAATTTTCCAAGTGAATCGAATGTGTCCCCTCCCCATCTGCCACAGTGAATGAGTTGTCAGCCCTGGTTGAGAAAGCTGCCATTCCTCACTATCACACCGTCTTATTACTTCCGCCTCTCACCACCTTCTCCTCCTCTCTGTCTCGGCCCATCCATGGCTTCCTTTATTTCTCTTTCAGTCTCACTAATTTGCAATTGATTAGCTGTCCTCTTGTACCTTAGTCGCTGGCTCAGAAGCCCTCATGGTCCCCTGTCTCCCTGCCTTCCTACCTCGCTCCTCACCAGCCAATGCTCAGTCCACAAGTCAATTTCTCTTTAACGAGTGTTGGTACATTTCGCTCCCCGGACGACGCGGTCCTTCTGTGTAAATAAAACAGAGAGCCGAGCCAAGAATCAATAGGCCTATTACCCCCGGAAAATGCTAAACAAGCAATATCAGAGATTCACTTGGTGCAAGAGAGCATCTTCTATAATGGGACTGGAGCTGGAGGGTCAGGCGACATCGTCGCCACCATTGCCACCATCACCCCATATTCAATCTCAACATCCACTCAGCAGGCAGGGCAGCGGTGGAAAGTTAAGTAGATGTTTTAGGTATCCGTGCTTTAGTTTAGTATTTATTTTCAAAACAATTTTACTTTTACTCCCTATATTTGAAAACCAACGGAGTGTCCGACAGGTTAGGACATCTGCCTCACAGTTCTGAGGACCGGGGTTCAAATCCCGGCCCCGCCTGTGTGGAGTTTGCATGTTCTCCCCGTACCTGCGTGGGTTTTCACCAGGTACTCCGGTTTCCTCCCACATCCCAAAAACATGCATGGTAGGGTAGGATGATTGAAGACTCTAAATTGCCCGTAGGTGTGAATGAGAGTGTGAATGGTTGTTTGTTTATATGTGCCCTGCAATTGGCTGGCAACCAGTTCAGGGTGTACCCCGCCTCTCGCCGAAGACAGCTGGGATAGACTCCAGCATGCCCGCGATCCTAGTGAGGATAAGCGGTACAGAAAATGGATGGATATTTGAAAACAGATATCTGTACTTGCTACTCCTTACTTTGTCATGATTGGCTCGCTATGTTACGAGATGAGGTAAAAAAGACAAATAGCGCGAGGTAAAGTAAACTGCGTTGCTTGTGATCTTGGGGCGTTATAAGGAGGAAAAAACAAGGAGAACAGTGATATGGAGGAACGTGAACCGGGCTTGACGATGCCAACAGATTCGGAGAGGCAAGACAAACACTCATGGCTGTATTTAATAGAATTGTTTCACGTTCCAATTGAATGATATGGTGAATGTGTTGTCTTGTATCAGCTTAAAAAACACTAACTTTTGCCATTCAAAAATTCTGGGTCTAATCTGAAAAGTATTGTAGTAGTGTATGTGGACTTCACAGTGTCAGTACTTTTGCCACCTGTGTCAGTGGGTCATATCATCACATCGGATGGCAAAGACACACATTTAGACAGAGGCTTGCTTGTGTAGGCAAGTGCACATAAACGCCCTCCTAAAATCATTTGGTTCTACAGGAGAAACACACATAGGCAGATGGGAAGATTCGCCCTCTACAATAGAAATCATTGGACTGCCCACCCAGTGAAAACAAACAAGGGCCACATTTGTATTTGTTTCCATCTTGGCTTTATAGACAGGCGTGCACACACAAAGGGCCTCGAAAAGCAGCCAACAGCAGGATTGATGTGGACACCCCATATTTCATCACGTGGCTCTGATTAGTGCACCATGAAAAGCTGCATGCGTGTGCAACATTCCCTTGTGGAAGCAAGCACACACTTGTCATATAGAAACACATTCACACTCTGCAATTCACACACAACATACACAATACAACACAAGCAACCATGCGCACACAAAATTAAATCAATAACTGCAATGTGCATACAGCCACACAGAGTACACACACACACACACACACACACACACACTAAGTAAACATGTATACAAACAGGCTGCTACACACAAGCAGGGAAACACAATGCATGGCCAAGCATTTTCCTGCTCCTTTCAGTCTTTGGACACGCACACACGCGCACACACAAACACAAATACTTGTGTGTGCGCGCAGGTGAATGCATGGCTTTCCACGGCTCATTTCACCTTGCAGCTGATGAGCGCTTAACACAGACATTTATGCTAATGAGACTCTGCCCTTAGAAAAAAAGCAGTGTGGTTGCAAAAGCTTGTTTATAGCCACAATCTTATTCACAGCAGTCCATTTTTTCATTCAGTTAAAATAATGAAGTTCTCTTTGGCAAGTGGAAACTGCTTATTCTAATGAGCCAAATAATAACACGCAAGCAATAAGAGAGTAATAAAAATGTATAAAAATAAAAGTAGCAATCGGGATGTATCTCAAAGTAACAGAGTAAAAGTATTGTTTCTTCTTAACAAAAATACTCAACTAAAATTAAAAAGTATGTTGCATTACAACTACTCTGTACATAGGTGCAATTTATTCCAACAATGACATGAGTGAATGTAAAGGAGTAAATGTAGCCCACTACTACCCAACTCCGGCTCCAATGTATAATTAATGAATTAACACTACATGGGTGAATACGTTCCATATAAAACTGATCCGCGTTCTGCACGTTGTACAACTCTCAAACCAATGTATCTTAGTGGTTAACAATAACCACCTGGACTGTCTCTCATAGTCGAACTCGGTGTCACTGAATTCCACCAATGTTTCTACCACCAGTCACAGCAACTCGGAAGCGTTACCTACCTGTTTGTGCATCTCGATGTTGAGTCCATATGACATTTCGTAGTACTGAAAAACAAAGAACAGAGCAAGGTAAACGAAACGTGGCCTCCGTGTTACTTTTTTGCATCAATACACACACTCTCTTTGGGTGTGAAACTCACCATGACATAGTGTCTCTGCATCTCTGTTTTCTCACTTGCCAGTTTCTCACACTCCATTTTCAGACTGTGAGAAAGATGGGGGGGGGGGGAGGGAATCTGTGTCACAAACACATTCTGCACACTCTTAGCGATTCAGTTTTGTCACAAAACGATGTAAGAATGTAAAAGCAGAAGCTGCATGCGACCACATCCTGCTACTTTAATGTGGCCTTTCGGATCTCACCAGCTTCCCCTGCAGACACTTACTCAGCACGTACATCTCAGTAATTAATGGATCAATAGACAACCACACAAACCTCAACATAAGACCCGAACTGCACCATCGACAAAAAAAACTACACTAAAGCTTAACCCTTTCCTCCTATTTCTCGTGTATTACAGGAAACTATCTACTTAGCACTATGACTCTTCAGTGTGAGTGTTTTATGAGATAATAGAGGGCTGTCCCTTATCAGTGCAGGTAAAGTGAGGCTGCTGATACACCAATAACGGGGTGAACGAATACACTACAAGTACATTTATGGCTTTGCTGGAATACATTGAAGTGCAAAAGTGATGCATCTTCAGGTTTGTTTCCGACTCATTAAATTCATATGCACCTTAAAATGCTGAATGATTTCGGGGATACAGTCAAAGACAAACATTTTGTTTTTCGCAGACATGTTTTGAGACGACTTTTGCCAAGGTCACGCTACAGCTGCGGTACATTACATAAATACCTCAAATGGTAAGTAAATAAGCACATCACCTCATACTAAAATAGAAACTACAGTAATACTATTCATTCATTCATTTTCCATACCGCTTATCCTCACCAGGGTCGCGAGCATGCTGGAGCCTATCCCAGCTATCTTCGAGCGAGCGCTGGGGTACACCCTGAACTGGTTACCAGCCAATCGCAGGGCACATAGAAACAAACAACCACTCGCACTCACATTTACACCTACGGGCAATTTAGAGTCTTCAATCAACCTACCACGCATATTTTTGGGATGTGGGAGGAAACCGGAGTACCCGGAGAAAACCCACGCAGGCATGGGGAGAACATGTAAAATCCACACAGGCGGGGCCGGGATTTGAACCCCGGTCCTCAGAACTGTGAGGCAGATGTGCTCATCAGTCCTCCACCGTGCTGCCACACTAATACTATATAAAACTAAATACTAAAATCTAAGCTTTATTTCCCCCTCAGAAAAGAAAATAGTGGGCTGTAATTACCTTTACTATGACACTTGCACTGCTGACGTGGCAACTGTAAAGCTACTCAAGTATATGAAATGTTTCTTGTTAAAAAACATGTATTGTGGAAACAAGATCATAAAATTGCATTGTACAAAAAAAGGCAAACTCCAATTTTAAAAAAAATGTAAATATTTTTTTTTTAAAAAAGATTCCTGGTACCCTCTACAGTTGAACAGATGCGCTTGACCATTATGGGAACATTTGGTATATAAATAGGCAAAGTAGGGAAAATACTAAATTGGACTGAAAGAGACGCTTTATGCTCTCACAAACAAAATTCAGTTTCGTAACAGCAGAAGGAGAAGAAAGAAATCCATTTAAGTTTTGTCTTCATGTTTTATTTTGTTTCTCCGTTGGGCAAGAAAAGTATTCAGTTAGCTCTTTGTTAAAAGAAAAAAAAACGAGCATCATTTAAAGTGCTTCTGTTGTATTTCAAGGATTTTAAAGCAGTGGAGGATACAGGGAACCTGAACAAGAGATTGTTAGTTTATATGCTTTTTCCAATACTTTACCATCATCTATAAAAAAAAAAAAAAAAAAAAAAAAAAACATTCCCTGCACTTATTTTAATAATTTTTTTTCCCCCATTGGAGAGTCACATAATGCAGCAAATACTGTTGCCTCGCTTCAGTTCTTTGAGAAAGCCACTGGCCAACGCTCACCAGGTGACTGGACAATAATTAAAGGGGCGGCCAGAGGTGTGTGATTATTATGCATTGGTATGGTGCTTGTGGTTCTGCCCCGAGCAATACATTTCACACTTCATCATGTCGGCTAAAAAGTATTTCACACCTCTTACACTTGCAGAGGCAGACGTGCGTGCTGAGGTTGATGGGGTTTACCTGCGGTTAGTCACCAGGGCATAATAGGTGAAACTAGGGCAAACGTGGGCTCGGCACAATGATTGTATAGAAATGTTTTTTCAAATGATGGATTGGACTTTTTTTGTTGAGCATCTTATCATTCATTCATTCATTCATCTTCCGTTCCGCTTATCCTCACGAGGGTCAATACAATGCAAATGTCATTTAAAAAGGAATATGGTCCCTTAAGGCAGTGGTTCCCATACACCTTGGGGCAGTGAGCGTAGCTTGGAGGTCCACAAAATAATGTCCAATAAATTATTATGTCGTACCATTTTAAAAAGTGCATACTTACTGTACATATAGGGATTGGCATGCCAAGTCTGTAAATCAAACATACTAAACCACTTACTCCTCCCTACCTTAACTTTCGGCCAGTTAAAAGCCGAAAGTTAAGGTAGTTACGTATCTATTTACATATCATATAAATTAGGGCTGCACGGTATATTGTTAAAAGCATCATCATTGCGATGTGCACAATAGTCACATCGCACGGTCCGCTGCGGTGTTGGTGTACTGTAATATACAGTGAATCAACTGCAATATTAAAAGTGACCAGCAGAAGGACCTGTTTGGAGATGCTAATAAGAGAATTCGCTCTTCACAATGAAAATACTGCAGGCAGGCAAGCGCAGCAGCGAGTGTGTGAGGTGCGTTCAGGGACACTGTGTAAATGGAAGCGAATATCTTAATAATAATACATAATTGTAAATATGGATTACTAGGAAAATCATTATTTGGATCAGAATGCTTTAGTTAAAACAACATACGATCACATTGTGATAATGTGGAATTCATTTTGTTTTGCAATATAAGAGTAGATAAGATTAAATATTTTATTATAGTCAGCCAGAGCTGCTGGGAATGCAAAGTTATCAGTGTCATTTCCCCATCGGTCCTGTCATACTGTGTTGCGTGTTTTTGTTTGCACATTAAGGATTGCAGTCCTGTTTTTGTTTTAATTCCTCATTTAAAAAAAAAAAAAAAGCACAAACACACACACACCATTCAAGCGTTCTTCCTCATGTTTTTGCGACTGTAGGCTGAAAGCTGCAGCTGGCTACTCGTGTAGACTGAATGGGTGGCAACAATGGGGAAATGAAAGGCCAGTATCTTGAGAGTAACAGCCCGGCAGCAACATTCAATCCTGAAAAAGAAAGAACTATGAACTAGTTCATTTTTGGACTAGTGAACTTAGTTCAAAATTTTGAATTATGAACTATGAACTGGCCAGCATGGTGGAAGACCAGTTAGCACATCTGCCTCAGAGTTCTGGGGATCGGGGTTCAAATCCCAGCCCTGCCTGTGTGGAGTTTGCATGTTCTCCCCGTGCCTGGGTGCGTTTTCTCCAGGCACTCTGGTTTCCTCCCACATCCCAAAAACGTGTGGTAGGTTGATTGAAGACTTTAAATTGCCAGTAGGTGTGAATGTGAGTGCGAATGGTTGTTTGTGCCCTGCGATTGGCTGGCGACTAGTTCAGGGTGTACCCCGCCTCCTGCCCGAAGATAGCTGGGATAGGCTCCAGCAGCCCGCGACCCTAGTGAGGCTAAGCGGTAAAGAAAACGGATGGATGGATGGAACTATGAACTGAACTACTTAATTGTTTGAATGGTGAACAGAACTTTGAACTACTTTGTGGAGAAAATGAAGTTTCCCAACACTGATCTTGTATTTTTTCACATCGGAATATCCAGTATATCGCAGGTTTAAAAAAAAAAAAATATATATATATATATATATATATGTATATATATATATAATTACATCGCATGTCTTCCCCCCCCCCCCAATATCGTGCAGCCCTAATATAAATCTGATATCGCTACATGCACACAGCATTTATTGGTTAGTGACGATGGATAGAAATGTATTTTAATTAAGTTTCATTAGCTGAAGTTCCTTTCTATGCTTGAAAAAAAGAAAATCAGCAATACCTCTGTTATTTAGGGGTAAACATGGTAGTCATGTTGGATTGGCATTAAGATGGGGGGGGGGGGGGGGTTCTTGGTGGTACTGTAAACATTTAAAAAAATAAAATAAAATACCTGACTTAAGGTTCTTGAACACTCTTCCCAAACTTCCCCCAATGGGTCGCGGGGGTATTTTTATTGGGTCTTTTGTGTTCATTATTATATTAGTTATAGTAGTAGTTATTAATATTTACAAGAATAGTGTGTGTGATGGGGACTATGAGCAGACCTCATTACTGGACTGAGGAGACATTTTCATGAGCCTCGGGCTGTTAGTGCCCTGTATAGTGAGTTGGCCATTTTGTAGTTGTTGTTTTTGCGACTTTCATCTTGTCCCACTAGAGGTTGTACACATACTGTTTGAATTTGTAGTGTGTATGGTGAGTATACAGTAGTTTATTCCCTAAATAGTGCTCTCAATGTATAGCACAAAGCATCTAGAAAAGTAGTGAACAACCCCGGTGATGACTAGAATAGCAAGATATCCCATGATCCATTGTGCCGAGACTGAAAATTTATTTTCCATTTCCAGGATATTGTTTGGTTTTCAGCACAAGAGTAGAGCAAGACATCATAACAAAGAGGCACATAAAGTGCTTTGTTTGTATTATTTTGTAAAATACACCCAGCTAAGGATAATGTAAAGTAATTATGATTTGTTCAATATTTATTACGGAAGGTCGACCAGTTAAGGTCGAGCCGATACATTTTATTGATGCAACAGCAATGACAAGTAGAGTTCGAAAACTATTTTCAATTTGAGTGAACTATATAGTCCGCTACGTACAAATCCCTAGGGAGTACGGAATGAGTAAATGATTCCGAACACAGCCTGGGTACTGTATGTTATAAAAGTCAGTACCTCTGAATGTACCATCCAAGACAGACAAGCCATTATATCAAGATGTAATACTGTACTTTTGCCAGGAATCATTTTGTTTAGCGGTGGATTGAGAATTGGACACTGTGTTTCGCTCTGCGGCACAGTGGACGAGTGGTACTGGTTAGCGTTAGTTCTGAGGCTGGTGGTTTGAATCTGGGCTCAGGACTTCCTGTGTGGTTTGCATGTTCTCCACGCTTGCGTGGGTTTTCTCAGAATACTTTGGCTTCCACGTATGTATGTTCATTGAAGGGTCTAAATTGTCCTTAGGTGTGAACGGTTCTCTCAACGTCAGCTGGGATAGTCTCCGGCTCACCCGCGACCCCAATAAAGATGACAAAATGGATGGATGCGTTTCTCTAACCTGTGATACTGGGCCTGGAGAAACTGGAACTCCTCCTTGATCCGATCGCAGGATTCCGACACGGTGAACTTGAACGGCTGTCCGGGCTGGGGTGGAACCTCAAACCGAAGCGAAAGAACCAAAGAAAAAGATGGAGAAGAAGAGGAGAGGGGGGGAAACTGAGACGACTGAGGTTCTTGTGTTATGACTACAATGAGCCTCTGTCACTCACTCTGCCTTTAGGCTTCACCCAGCCTCCTTAACGTGTCTCTTTAGCCACACACACGCTCACACAGATACACGCGCTCATGTCTGTCAATGAGCGCAATTGTCCATGCGAGCGCGCAATGGCACGGAAACAACATCCAAAGTGATTACGCATCAGGCGCGCGGCTCTCAATACACTATGATCTTTTTTGTTGTTATTGTAGACAACATTTGTACTGCTTCGTACTTACCGGATGCCGCGCCGGAGGGTACATCTTGCTCAAGTCTCGAATCATTGAAAAGGCATTGAAAAGTTCCTCCTCGGCAAAGACGAAAAACAAAGTGTGAAGCGTGCTTCCCCCCCAGCGTAAAACGTCAGTCACTCTGTCAGTTAGTTAGTTAGTTAGTTAGTTAGTTAGTTAGTTGGTTAATGGCCGGCCAGCCAAGTGAGAACACCGTCGAATCTTGAGTCAGGTGCGTATATCCCCATGTAGTCACTTATGTTGTTGAACTCCGTGTTCTTAGTCGTCGCCTTCCGCCATGTCGTGACCTCACTTGTCCTCCAGCTGTGGTGGCAACCGGTTAATTTCCTACTTTTCCCCCAACCCCGGTTGACGTTCACATCCCGGCGGCGGCAGCGGCCACTTCAGCGACACTGACTGCTCGCTTGGCCCCCCTCCTCGCCGAACCACATTTTATGAAGCAGCCAGTCAAGTACGAGCGCAATTACTTCGTCGTAGCGTCGGGACGTGTAGTTTAATTCACGCCAGTTTCCGTGTGAGTCCGTCGTAAAAAAAACTACAACTTCCTGATTCTCCTGCCTTGAAGGCTGGAGGGGAGGTGGTCATTAACGGCGACCAATACCGTGTGGGAAGTGTCCAGCTAGCGCGAGAGCCACCTGTCAATCATGCTCGTTTTGTCCAATCACCACCTGCAAGGCGCGAGCGAGCTACTAGGAACCCCACGTGGGGTGCTGCGGCTCTATCTGGTGCTAAATGACACGGGTTTGTAACTATCTCTCGATTTATGTGTGTTTTATCACACGCTCCCAGTAGAATATGCGCTCCTTTTTGTTTCTGCCATTTATTTATTACCGCATTAAAACAGTCTAGCGTGATTTTCACATTTTTGCATTTTACAGCCCCTCAATTAAATTGTCGCCGAGCTTTACAGGTAAGCCATTCTGCTTGTATTGCACATGAATAATTAAGACTAGTAGGTGTACTGCAATCTGAATTATCTCAGCTGCAAAAATGGACCATATATTTTACAGTAGTGTGTGGGCTATCTTGGCTTGACTGGAACCAAATTGGGTCCAAATTGTATAACTTTATTTTTTACACATTAATCACCTCAATGGACATATTGCTGACCTTGTGCCTGAAAGACTATTGGCATGACATTTTCCATCACTCTTCCCCAATGGCGTGTGTTTCTAGCTAAATAACAAAAATGCCTGCATCGTTGATATGGACCAATATCAGTCATCTCTCTGGCCTCTAAGCTTTTGTCTGAGTTGCCTGCCCCCATTTAGAGTTCCCTGAGGAAAGCCAGAACTTTTATTTTGAAAATCAGGTGGATCTGCCTGGGCCTCTGTACACACCAAACCACTCATCTCCTTTACATGATTGCAGTAGTAAAAAAAAAAAACGCACACCCAAAAGCTAGCAAAAATGAGTTAAAAAATAAATAAATAATTAGAGCGCTTCTACGGAAAGGAATAATGCTGAGCATCCAATTTAAACCCCCCACCACCCCTGAATTTCTACTTCCATTTCCAACATCCATCCTCATGAAGCGGGGTTTTCTGGAATGATGGCGACCAAAACAAAATTACGTCGTAGACTGGACACAAGTAACACACTTTTGTTTGTCTCACATTACCCAAGATAAACAAGTGAAGGGCTCCCACTAATTACAAAAACTACATTCATCGTAATGGTTCATCGCTTGAAGTCTCGACGCCCTTTGCACAATGGTCATTGGACCGGACTGTTGCAATATTAGTCATTCGAACTGCTCTAAGTGCTAGAGGACTCTGCATCTTTTTGCACAATTGTCAAAAAAAATAAATAAATGTACCGGCATTACCAGATAACTAGCAACCCTTTATTGCTCAGTGACTGTTTTTCTCAATGTCTTTATGTCTCAAAAGTGTTCTCTGTCAATTGACTGTCTGTTGTCGTACTCGAGCGGCTCCAATTACCGGAGACAAATTCCTTGTGTGTTTTTTGAACATATTTGGCAAATAAAGACGATTCTGATTCTGATTGTAGTTTTTTAATCAGTGGTTTCTATGCGGGTCGGCCGAAATATTGCCTTAGGTGAATGGCGCATAAAAGGTTGGGGACCGCTTAACTAGAGCATACAAAGAGGTGGTTAATAGGTTCTGCTTGAAGGCGATCAAAGCAATACATCCAATAAGCAATGGATTTATCGACAAGAACATTAGGCACAACTGCATAATGTTTCAACACAAAGATACAGTATATCAAGAAATTTGTCTTTACAATCCTGAAAGGCACCAATGTAGCAATATTTGCATGGTTGTGGTTGTGTTTTGTAGTGCTGTACAACTGCATCGCATCATACTGAGAGCTGTTTGCAATATTGTGTCCTTGTGATATATGCCTTACTGTAAACTATAACCACAATACTAAAAAAGTTGATAAATTCATATTGTTTCTGACACTGTTAATCAGAACAGATTTAGTATAGTAGTAAAATATCAGTCCGGCTCGACTTTCATCACAATATAGTCGACTACAAAATATCTTACTCGTTCAACCCTTAGTATGAATTTGTCATTCAAAGCAGAAGGCTAATGACCACGAAGAAAAGCAAAGCAGGGTTCCGCCCACCATTTTCCCACCATTCTTACTCAATGCATTGATGTTTGCATAATAAGACTACTCATGTGCCAATTCCAAGGTTTTCAATTGGGCCAGAAATTTCCAAACAGGGGCATTCTAGTGCCAATTTGTGGCTCGCTCTTCAAAATAATCAACTACACTTTGACAGCACGTCTCTCCTCTGTCTGCATCTGTCTCTCCATCCTTTCTGTTGGTTCGTACAGACATCAGGCTGTGCACCCAAACACACACACTGTCCAAATACACATCTCTATCCGGCACACATACAAACTAATATCTCAGGTAAGCACTGGGCCTAAAGTGACCTGCTGTCGTGGCGCGTGAATCCACTAAGGCTCAGAAAAGGTAATATCGCGCCCTCCCTCTATCCTCTTCATCGGTCGAGCCGTGATGTGGGCGAACAGGGGAGTTGCAGAAGTGAGGGAGGCAGGGAGGTGGGGAGGGGGTAGGGGAGGAGGAATAAACAGATTTATTTGCCTGCACCCGTCTCTGATTATTTTGCCCCTGCCTTTTGTTCCAGACCTTATGAAACCCAAATGTCAAGTGAGGCGAGGGCCTCATATCGAGCCCTGTCAATCACGGCTCTCTGCGCGCCTGAAGCCCCGACGCCGGATTATTGGCTTCAACACAAGGGCTGCCTATACCGCCGGCCACCGTGCTACTGACGATTTGACAGACCGGTCTTTTTTTTTTTCTTTTTTTTTTTAGGTCTTCTAAAGAGGAACTTCATTTGGCAGCTGATGCACAGGAGATTGCACGGGAGCAGGTTTTTGAAATGGGTAGCAAGCTGGATATGAGTGTCAGTGTGTATATTTGTGTGTGGTAGTAAGAAGGGAGCGGGCGGGGGTGTGGGTATGGTGACTAACACAAGGCCTTTGTCAGGCTATGACTGCTTCTCATCAGCACAACAAATCCAAAAAAAAGATGAACATCTTGCTTTTCTCCAGTGTATCACGTGCAAAGGTTTATTTCAGCTAAGGTGAGCCATGTTCCATTTCGTAGATGTCCTTAAATGCAGCACTAACCACAGCTGTAGTGCTGGCTGTGACATACAACATAATGTGCAACCATGAACCGCAGGCTTGGATTTGCACCTACATGCTTGAAGTACCCCAATTCTGCTTTTTATTTTGTTTTTTCACTCCTAGGCATAAGCAAAACACATGGAATCGCACATCACAACAATGGTGTATGTTATAATGTCAAAACTCAATGATTCAGTCAAACCACATCTGATGGCACAGTTTTAAAGGTCACTGGAAACTGTTTCCTCTGTACATTACCTACCCCACAAACTGCAAACGTATTGTATGCTACACAAATATAACAGTAATTAGATCAATAGCCATGTTTTCACCAAGCTTTAAAGTTCAGTGTGGCTTACCGCTGTACTTTTTCGAAACTGTAAACTCTCATCAAATTTGTATTTCCATTGTGGGGTGTGTAGGTCTTACACAGTTTCACCCCACAATAATTCAGCCAAAAGATGAACACAAGAAAGTTATCATAAGACAACAATGGAGGATATACATTACAGCGTGTTGTGTTCTCAGGAAGAAGCAATCTATGGACTGCAGTGCATCAGGATCACCCTTTGGGTACCGTACCACTACAGTTGGTACTTCAGCAAAGGGTGCCAAAAACTCCAATTTAGTTATTTGTATACTCGGGTTATTGCTTCAGGAATGGAAAAAGGTGATAAATCATGTACAGTACTAAAACGAATCAAATATGTTGCTTGTTTGAAATGGGGCTCATGTAAAGATCTTACTACTAACATCTATGTTTATTAAGAGTTGACCTTGCACTAACTTGATGAGAGTGTATTGGAATTAAAGACGTCACATATATAAATGCATGTATACATGCAAATAGAACCGATTAGTGACACGGCAAAGAAGATGTAGAGGAATGTGACACAAAAACACAGCACAACAGCCAGAGCACGGATTAAAGCGGTGGATACGCACGTACCGATCATCGGGTCTATTTTGAGCATTTTTTTCCTCTCTTTTGATCAAAACCAGCAAAATCCGGATTGCTGTTTGTCTCTCAGAGACTATCCTGTCCTGAGATATGGAGGGAGTACCGTGCACAACACGTTTTGAGAGCAATAAGAACACCCATGCCAATTTTTATTCATCATCACGAGCGGGATCACATTTTAAAAATTGGTTAAGACCTTGTTTAAGATGTAACAATGATAATAAAAAGAAATAAATGGCACACGTGTCAACATCTGAAAACAATATGCCGGCTCCACGAGTTGATTCTGGAGGTTTCTGCTGTTGAGTTTAAGGTCAGCAGGGTTCTCGAGGTATATTTACTATAGGACCAGCTTGCCACCACACTATCCTCTAGGCAGAGGCAATGATAATACATCACTTGTCCATCATGCTTTGTGTATGTGTGTGTGTAGAGTGGTTGCTAGTACCTAATCACACTTCAGTGAGCACTAACCGGTAGCCCGTGTTCTCAAATCTCCTGTCCTTACTGCAAGCTGCATCTAAATCCTCCATTGTCGCCCCCTTAACACGTCATTAATCCCCGGCGGCCACCCCCTTTGAACAGGGTAGCTCGTGTGAAGGGATAACCAGACACGGAGACGGAGAGGCGGAGGCAGCACTGGATTTGACTCCGCCAGCGGCAGGTTAATCTTTCCTCCGCATGGTGAAAGCGACGTGTGTGTGTGAGGGGACGAAATTTAAAGATGGGCTCCATCATAGTGACGACCCTGGGGGGGAAATCAGCATCTGGTGCTCAAAGTCAACCCACCCTTCAGATGCAACACAACCATTACTACGATTTCTTTATTGGCTCACAAATGGTTGCAAGTGTTTTATTGGATAAAAATGTAAATATCCTAAAGCTATCAAGATTTCAGAAGACAGAAATTGAGAGAAACACAAAAACATGGTAGTGGCCAACTCTAAGGCCCTCAAAGACCCAAATTCAAGTCATTTATTTTCCTTCTTAGACAAATGTTTACATTGTGTGTACAGTATATGATGGATACAAAGCACTAATTCTGCCATTCACAGTATGTGTTGAAAGCTGCAGTGTGTAGCTTCTGTCGCCCCGTAGGCTGGAATTCTGCATTACAACAACAGAGTCGTCACTTTGATATAACGAAGGCTATACCTAACCCCAGCCAGCCCTGCATGTGAAGAACGCGTTATTAGGATTCCCACATGAATTCCAGGCAGGACACGCCCTGCTCCCATATTACTGGCTCCAGAACCCGTGCCGCTGCACTGTGATTGATGTCGAACACGCCCTACTGCTTCAGGAAAAGAAGTATGTGACTTAAGTGTAGCGGGGCTGATATGTTTCTCACTAACCCTGAACCACCCTAATCCTAACCTTATCGCATTCTAAATTGCCTTCATCCCCAACCCTTCCCTAAACCTAACTATAACAAACTTGTTTTGTTTTTATTTCGCACAAATGTGACCCATGTTTGGGACGGTCATCTCATTACATCTGCGTAGCCTACCTTTCCTGTGACACAGGAGCCAATCATGTTGCAGCGAGGCATGTGCTGCCTGGAAACTACATGGGAATCCTAATACCGCGTGAAGGACAGCCGGCGGGGGGGAGAAACATGGATACTTCGGAAGAGGTAATTTTTGTAGGATTATTTTCTGCAACGGAAAGTCACAATGATATGTTTAGTGAGACAAGGGGCCACGCTCCGCCGACTGCAAGGTAAAATGGGTCATTTCCACTTCGTCATTTTTTTTCTTTGTCCTGTCCGGCTGTTAGGTCAAGCAGAATGGAGGATCTGTATCCTTCTAATGCCGGAACAGTTTTAATGTGTCACACTGGAGCTTTTAAGCTTCCGCTGTGGTTTCTTAGCATTATAATTGAAGTTTATTGAGAATCAGAGTCGAACAGAACAAAGCTTCTAGAGGGGAGAGCGAAACGAAGACAAAAGACAAAGCACTAATTGCAGACAGGATGAGAAAGGTAAGTCATGACATTATCTACAACAATGAAACATTAAATATGAGCGTTGCATGGGGCTGTAGTGCTACACCCTGTGAGGGAAGGACAGGACAAGATAGAACAGGACAAGGATAGGAGAAGAAGCATGCAGGACAAGGGACATGAACCTGGCTGTACAACTAAAGTGTGATGGGATTGACTATGTAAATGATAAGTCTATAGGATGAGAGTACGAGTGAGGGGCTACACAAGCAATTCGCATATTATTGTTATTATTATGTTATGTATTATGATTATGTTATTTGTCGCAGTAAGTGAGTGGCCCGACACCCAGTGAAAGAGTCCCAGGGGTGTGTGCCTGCGGACACACGCAAGTGAATTGACACTGTTTTACATGACAGAAGTGTCCTGTAATTGCTGTGCCCGCACCGCAGAGGCTGAGGACCCCACCCAATCAATCGAGGGGCGGGATCGGGCCCAGGGGTCTACCCGAGAGCAGCCCGGTGGACGGGACACGTCCCGCACCAAGGGACCCAGGGAGGTCCGCCGGCCCCACCGAGGTGCCCCGACAACTAGCCACCCGGTGAGGGTCTATGCATGGGCCTGTCAAGGTTACCACAGCCCATCTCAACACTAGAGGTGTCACACTGAACACAGGGGTGGATTAGTCCTGTACAGTATATTTCAAATAAAATCAAACTACATCCTGCTGCTGCAATGTAAGGGTTAAACAACTTCTTGCTTCTACATTTTCTCCTGTATAAAAAGTCCTTTGTCTGGGTCACCTCATGGAGGCAGGCAGACTTTCCGCGTCCTGTCTCCTCTTCCATCTAAAAGCCTAATCAGACACTCGGCAGGGCCCTGGCCGCTAACCAGAACTAATTCTGCCTCCTGCCGGCTGATGACACACGCTGGGGCCGCCATGATTGGCTGTTTAGCACCAGGGGGTACACCTTGATTGTCTGCTTAGCATATTTTCCCTCCTTATTCTTATGGCACGTTGCCACACTCACCTCCTCACAGCACACAGAAAAAGGAAAGGTGAACGACGCAGCACTCGATGCTGCAAAAATATAATCTGCCTTTGTCCCTAATTTCCCCCCAGCAGCCCTCTGTTCTTCATCGCCTTGCAAGAATGTCACCCAGACAAGCAGAGGCGAGCTAATTAGCGGTTAGCCGTGTTTGTGTTCTCGACCGATGACAGGATCATTTACTCTGGTCTCCAGCTGGCTGTGTTTGCTGGTGCCATCTCATTAGCATGGCAAATTAGTCCCACTCAGTCAGGATTGTGCCTCGCCCAATGAGAGGCGACCGGAATGCAAACCAATCAAGCGGGCCGGGTAGTAACACAACTGTGGAAACAGTGACATTGGAACCATAGCTAACACTGCTTTGGTTCTGTTCGCTACAGTATATTGCTAAAAAGAAAATGTGTGATTGATATTGAGCTCATGCGTGGTTGTTGTTAGGATATGAGAAAAAGATGAATCCATTATGGTAAAAACACAACAATAGAGACAGCCCGAAGCATTGGCAAGCTCTCCAGCTGGGGAGCAAATGAGGGAGTTAAATGCCTTGCTCAAGGGACCTCAGACATGTTGTTTTCCTAGGGCAGAAAAAGGGAGGTGTCTACTTAAGGTGAGGCATTTGTTTAAGTGCCCGATGCACTCTGCAAATTTTTGAAATATGTTCTCTGAATTTCCTGAATGAATTAAAGTAAATAAAGTTACTTTATGGTACCACTTTTTTTGCTAGGGGGGGAATGAAGGCATCTTTTTGAGGTGAGACATTTCTCTGTTTTAGAAGACAACACGCCCAGTGGTTCATTTGTGACAAGTGAGGTAATACACAGTATTTAAAGCGATTTGGCGCTACCACCTGTTACCTGAAGCCACTTGTTACTTTTTTACGAAGGGCTAAAAGGGAGGCTTCTATTTAAGGTGATGAATTTATTTGTCAGACAAATTTAATTTGAGACACAATCTCTGAATTCACCAGTGAAATAAGATAATTACAACTACCTCAACAGTACCACCTCTTACCTTTTGCAAGAAGGGGAATATGAAGCCATATACTGTATTTGAGTTGAGGCATTTATTTAAGTGGACAACACACCAGGCAATTATTTTCCTTTATTTAACACAGACTGGTAACTCTAAAATCCATTTTAATCAGAATCATCTTTATTTGCCAAGCATGTCCAAAAAACACACAAGGAATTTGTCTCCGGTAATTGGAGGCGCTCGAGTACGACTACAGACAGTCGATTGACAGAACACTTTTGAGACATAAAGACATTGAGAAAAACAGTCACTGAGCAATAAAGGGTTGCTAGTTATCTGGTAATGCCGGTAATTTTTTTTTTTTTTTTTTTTTTTGGACAATGGTGCAAGAAGATGCAGAGTCCTCGAGCACTTAGAGCAGTTTGAATGACTAATATTGCAATAGTCCGGTGCAATGACCATTGTGCAAAGGGCGCCGAGACGTCAAGCGAGTAGTACGATAGTCTGGGACAATGTTGATTGTGCAAATGTTGCAGATACTCCTCAGTCAGTGTGCAAATGGAGCAGATGCTACTCTGGCATGAGTGGCCAGTATTGGTCAACAACAGATATGCAAATATTGCAGCGTGGTGAGACTACTACAGTGAGTGCACGAGTAATATATAATTGGCCTGACAGAAATGTGACAACAAACTCAAGACAAAAAGACAAAAAAATTGCCAGCTTGTTGTAATGGAATTATAGGTTAGGTGTTTAAGATGTTGATGGCAAGAGGGAAGAAGCTCTTGGAATGTCTGCTTGTTCTAGTTTGCATTGATCGGTAGCGCCTACCTGAGGGAAGGAGCCGGTGACCGGGATGTGGAGGGTCCGAGAGGATTTTGCACGCTCTTGTCTTAGTTCTGTCAGCGTGCAAGTCCTCAAGGGTGGGTAGGGGGGTACCGACAATCCTTTGAGCAGTTTTGATTGTCCGTTGCAGTCGGAGTTTGTCCTTTTTTTGTAGCAGCACCAAACCAGACTGTGATGGAAGAACACAGGACTGATTCGATGACCGCTGTGTAGAACTGCCTCAGCAGCTCCTGTGACAGGCCGTGCTTTCTCTGATCTCTCATTGACACTGGTCACGTTTTACCCAGGACAGCCTCAGTGCACACCAATTTTATAGCGCCTGACATGTACAAAAGAATGACATTTCTAAATATGTTTTTTTTTTTTTTGTACTTTTGGTCACTTTGGGAAAAGTTATCAAATTTCAGAGTAGAATAATGACACTTATATTGCTGTGAAATTTCAAAATGGGTTGAATTGGCCCAAAACTATATGCAAGGGTTGAGTTAAAAAATAATAATAAAAAAAAAGACTAGCATTGCAACAAACATGTGAACAAGAAAAGTGCCCCTGAAATGCTGTTGTGTGATCCATCAATGAGAATGTAAAACGATATCTTAATTTAATATGCCGTCATCTGATTTGTCTCCTTATCGGCAGGAAGTTATTGATCGCTGAAGGGATCCTTTTGTTGTTTGTGTAGCTGCTATTGACACAAGTCTATGTTGCACAAAACACATATAGGAACCTGCATGGGACCATACATGAAGGGGGGGGGGGGGGGGCACCAAGGGCTTGTGGGTAAATTTATGTTGTTAGAGGTGCAGCAGGTCTCTGGGTTGCTTCGTCTTGCTCGTTGTGTGTTTTACTCCTGCAAGTCAATCTCGGAAAGAAGCCGTCGCTATGGGCAGGAGGGGTTTAGTAATGTAAGAAAATTGGAGGATTAGACAGCGAGCCCTCTTCCTGTCTGCTGCATCCCTCCTCCTCTTTCTTGCACCTCCCCCCATGCTGCTGTCCAACTCACACTGTAATAACACGGCCCGACATTCTGATGATAGAGCAACCCCCCGCTTCCCAAGCCTGCTCTCTCTTATCCTTAACAGATTTGTCATAGCTCTCCTCTCGCGTCGCCTTTTTTCTTTTTTTTGCATATTAGAAACCTGCTCTCGTCACATCCAGTTAAAAGTAGGATTACACTTCATCTTGGCCTCCTCAATTGCTTTGTTCACTTCATCCACCTTTCAGGACCAAAATTATTTTTGTTTAACGTGCATGGGCTGACGGTATAGTTACTGGCCAGGTTTTTCGTGACGGTCCAGTCATTGGCCAGTCCATATGCCACGCAGTGTGATTGTTAATTTCAATACCTGTGATCCTTGAGAATTATTGTATGTGTGTAGCAGAACGGCACACATTTTTAGTCACATTCCATGCAGTCATTTGGTGTTCTACATATTACTTACAACGAACTGCGAAAATTGAGAATTATTTGCGTACCCTTTTCTTTTTTGCATGCCAGGTGACAGTTCAAATACAGCCAGAATGTCTGCTGCTAAGAAATGTATGTTTCTCCTTTAGCGAGGTCATATATTCACACATGAAGAGTCAGTTATCATCTGCCTTGTGCAACACAGACATCTTGCTTTGACTCACAGCAAAGTGATATTACAATATTAGCGAGAGAAATGAACAAGGTCTACATTGTTATTCTCCCAAAGCAAAATAATATATGAGGTTATAATTAACATAGAATACATTTTATAAGTGCAAAGAAATATATTTTTCTAACACGGCCCATGCAACATGCATGCAATACATGCGATATGCAAGCAGAATTGTAATGCTCAGTCTAAAGGATGCGACATGATGCAGGTCACGGAACTGTCGAGTGAGCTATGGGCAAGGTTCTCACAATGTACACCGAGAGGTCTGAAAGGGCCTAAATGGACCCGCAATTGGACTCTCAGAGGGCGTCATCAGCCCAGATTGGAGGCCATTAGGGCCTATTTAAAAGAATTACTTCCTGTATGCAATCAAAAACCCTGATAGGTAATCAATGGCAACAAGATCAGCGCACAAAGGCAGGCCATGTGTCTCAATCAGCCACCATTCAGCAGGACAAGCAGATCGGTGCAGGACAGAAAGTGAGTACGTTTTGAATGCAGCTTGAATTCAGACATACTGTAATAACTGAGGCAGGTGTAGCAAATACAAAAGCGTATACAAAAATAGCATCATCGCTGCAAGAATATCTATGCACAACTGTGATCTGCGGATGACGATGCTGTACCAAGGGACACATGATAACCCCGCCCATCCCACCACCCCCACACCGATGAGGTTTCAAGGGAGAATTACAGGACATAAACCAGAGACAGAGAGTGAGATGAAGGGAGAAAAGTTGTAAAAAAATATGACCGGGGACGGGTGATGGGGGAGTAATGCAGTTGGGGACAGATAGGTTGATTTATTTGACATTCTACTTTGCCGAGTCCTGTAAATACACATACAAACATACACACACACACACGCGCACGCACACACACACGCACACACACATAGACCTGGCGCACCCAGTGAGAGTGATGAGCGGGGTGAGGTTGGTAATGCTGCTCAATGATGTGTAGAGCGTTTAGTTCAGTCTGACTGCACACCAGCCATGCAAGCTGGCAATGTGGTCCAGCAGGCACGCACACACACACACACACACACACACACACACAAAGGGATGGGGGGCAATATACCTGCTTCATTAACTGACCAGAATGGGCAAGAAGAGCCCGCCACACTTTCATAGGGCACTAAGCAAAATTAGATTTTGCGGCCCTCTATTTCTATTTCTAGTTATAATTGATCATTTATTGTTGAATTTTACCTTGAGGGATTATAATGCGCCCTGCGATTGACTGGCGACCGGTTCAGGGTGTACCCCGCCTCCCGCCCGAAGTTAGCTGGGATAGGCTCAAGCAGCCCACGGCCCTAGTGAGGATAAGTGGTAACGAAAATGGATGGATGGATAGATGGATTATAATGCAGGTAATACATTTTTTTAAAATAAAAATAAAACTGACACGACAACAGCGGACAGAGGTTAATTTGCCCCATATTCCATGTAATGAAGCATGAAGTGGGAAAGGCTACTGAATATCATCTAGGCCAGTGATTCGCAAGCAAGTTGCACACAAGTGTGCAGTGAGAGATCAGGGAAATTATCCAATTTGATTTCTCTGAAAATTATAACATATGAATTACAAATATAGGTGTCATGGTGAATGACTGCTTAGCACATCCACCTCACAGTTCAGAGGTCGTTGGTTCAATACCCGTGTGGAGTTTGTATGTTCTCCCCGTGCCAGCGTGGGTTTTCTCCGGGCACTCCGGTGTCCTCCCACATTCCGAAAACATGCACGGTAGGTTAATTGAGGACTCTAAATTGCCCGTAGGTGTGAATGTGAGTGTGAATGGTTGTTTGCTTATATGTGCCCTGCAATTGGCTAGCGACCAGTTCAGGGTATACCCCGCCTCTCGCCCAAAGATAGCTGGGATAGGCTCCAGCACGCTCGCGGCCCTAGTGAGGATAAGCGGAATGGAAGATGAATGAATGAATCAATTAATGAATCAATTAATGAAAATTCCAGGTTCTGTTGACTGTTAACTGCTCTTGGGGGGGGGGGCTAGTGGTCGCCAGGCCCTAAGCTGGTGCTAAATTCGCTTACACCTTGGGCAAACGCTGCCTGCAATTCTGGCACGTTGAGGAGGAGAAATTAGCAGCCGTTGCGGAGCTGGAAAGACCACAAGGGAAGTGCAAACGTATATGCAAACAGAGACAGTGCAATAACTTGATTTATGAAGTTATATACACGGTTGCATATAAATGCAGAAAGCAACAGAAACAATAATGGCCTTGACACGATAAAACAGCCTCAAGAAGGGGATATGAAACACACTGCTCCCCCCCTGCAATAACATTACACGCCATCAGCCCTCAGAAGGCTCGCCAGCGGGAGTCCCCAGTATAATAAAATCAGATTAAAGGACAATCATATTTATTTCTAGTATATACAATATATCAAGGTTGCTCCGTAGCTCTTACTGTGATAGGCTGCGAAATGGTGAGCCTTTGTGTACACTTTTTCTTCTAAGTTGACGTTAGGCTGCGTTTAATGAGCTTCAGGTGCCAAGGAGTCGGCCGGGATGTGTTGGCGAGGGTTATTGATTTATTGTTTCCTGATCATTTTTTTTTTTTTTTTTTTACTCCCGGCTTTTCTTATTGCCTCGCTGTCACTGCCGCCACTGTCATTTCCAAATTATGCCATGTGAATAAAAGTGTCGGCGCTGCGAATTGGTGTTCAGTCAGATAAAATATTAGAAAAATAAAACGTCTCAGAGTGCCGAATGTGAATTCTGACACCCGGTAGAACATATTGAAATGAAAAAAAAAAGAACGAAGAAGAAAAAGCATGTGAGGATAAGCAACGTTGATTGATACGAAGATTAAAAAGTGAAGCTTGAAAAAAAAATCATTAGCCACAGCTTTTTCTAGTTTAAACCATCCTTAAACTATTTTTAGCCAATTGTTAATAAAATCAGGATTCTAGATCATTCTTCAACTCATATATTTGCAAATAAAACAGTTTGGATACAATACTCAAGGAAATCTCTTGTTGCTATAGCTAAAAGGCCTAATTTATTAAGATCCATCCATAGTATAAGAAAGATGCTAGACAAAGTAGAATCCATTTTTTCCAGGTCGTAGTGGTATTTGATTGACAATTAACAGTTGGGGTTGATGTGGTTTCAGTGCACTCGGCGGACAAGCTCACCGTGTTTGAGAGCGGAAACAGCGTCACATGGTGTTTAAAGCAGTACATTTGAAAAACTACTCTGAAAGAGCCCAGCACCAATTGTCACAGCTCTTTCTGAGAGAACATCTACTTCTAAGCCTTTCTGTGACTCTTTCAGTCACTTTGCATCTCGACTACAATCTGCTGATTGTTATGTGTCTTGGTTTCATAATGTCAAAATGTTATGATGAAGAAAACTGTTTAACTAGCAGTTCTACTTGAAACAGGGAATGTATTGGTCCATTCAGGGATCGAACATTTGTGAATATTTGCTGTTCAACTCCATGTTAGAGAACAGCAAGTTGTTCAAAAAGTACTGAAACACAGAAGACTTGAACGTATGCATTCAAATGTTTAGAGAAGGTAAACTTTTGTTCACCTGCAAAGGTAATTTTATAGTTTTCTTTCTTTTCACTCACTGGACCTGCATACTCCTTTGTCCTTGTTATTCCCATCCCTTATTTCTGTATTGCTTTGATTCAGAGACCATTAACTGCAGAAATGACTCAAGATCTGTTCAATTCCAGTACTTATGTTTGACATTTCCATAAATATAGATAATTTTGCATCGCTAGAAGCCAAGCTCAGCTGTAATTGTACCTAATGATGGTCAGATAATGTAAACCATTAATAGATGTCCCTTTGCTCAGCTTAAATGCCACACAATTACGAGCGTGGACCGGACTTTGGCGGGCCAAGACGGTTTGGTGGTTGTTGAGGAGGGAGATTGCATGCGCGAGTGTGTGTGAACAGACAAGTCATCTTATTTACCCACCTAGGTGTTGGGGGTTGCCATCATCCGCTCGGCTAAATGCCATGCAAATGCTGCTGCCGCCGTCAAGCTGCCAATCACGCCGCGGTTGGCATTCACGGCGTGCCGTCGCAGCATTTACAACGCCTGCGATCTTTTGGAAATGAGAAATAACCCCAGTCTGTCCGACCTGGCCGGCGACGTTTAAACAATGCTCCCCCGCAAACCCCAGTGGGGCGAAGGCAATGGAGTTAAGACGTCCGTTTTGTGTCAGAGGAATGATAAAGACAACACAAAACGGCGCAGGAGAGGTGGGCGCAGGGTTTGGGTAAAGGGTGGCGCTGACTCCCACGGCACAGCCTCATTATGATGATGTGATTTGCTGGGAACAGCCAGCAATGGTTCCCCTTCACTAATACCAGCTCCCCCGAGTCTCAAAACAGCGCTTTATTAAACTTCATGAAAGGCTCGCTTTCCAATTTAGGAGTGCGCCTGCTGAGGACACAGGCGTCCGCAAGAAACACTGCTGCACTACATCATGTGAGAATACACAAAACCTTTTAAAGGTTTTACACCTCCACTTTATCGCAGTTTAGCCAGAGACACAAACAGATTTTATCTTTCATTTAAAGAAGACGTATTAAACTGGATATTATCCATCCATCCATCCATATTCTATGTACCATTTATTAGCACTAGGCTCGCGAGTGAGCTAGAGGCTAGCCTAGCTGACTTATGGTGAGAAGCGGGCCACACCCTGGACTGATCACCAGTCAATTGCAAGGCACATATAGACAAACAAGAATTTACAGTCACATTCACACCTTTAGACAATTAAATGGCTAAAACTGGACCCAGTGACGCACCTCAGCCCTGGCATGAGTCACCCCTCCCCCGCTTTATAAGAACTCGAGCACCTTTGTTAGCATCAGCGGTTACCTGGCGCAACTGCGGCATGCAGTTAGCGAGCCAGCTATGCCTACACCCTGAAAATGCATCTTAACTTCAGATAGTCCATTGGCGTGGCCGCTTTAAGGTGCCTCATTGTCAGCCGTGGGTGCACGTGTCACAGTGAGAAAGGCGTGAGGAGGGGAAAAGAATGGGAGATTTTATTTTATTTATTTATTTTTATATATTTTTTTTGTAAATCGACTTGACAGCCAGCGTGTAGATCATGGCTTTGTCCTGGCGTGGCCGCTTTACACTGAGAATCTATACAGACTTAAAGAAAAATGCATTCTTTTAGAAAGCACATTGGGATTTTGTATTGAGTAACAGTAAGTTAGAAATGACTTAGGCAATTATGCTAACAATATCATTTAAATGTCATACTGCTATTTCGTCAGAATGATAAGGTATCCGGTTTTTTTTTTTTTTCCCTCCACTTCACTCTATACGGACTCCCTATCCACTGTCATTAGATCAAATTTAGCACAGCACTTTATGTACGCACACATATTGTAACACAACACACAAACATGTTAGCCGCACAACTGTGTGCACCTTGTTCATTCCGCGCCTGGTGGCAAAAGAGAAAAACAGCTCATTAACTCCACAGTCTTTGCTGACATTCTGTTATCACACACCGACAGACACACGCAGATAAACACGCACATTAAATATTCACTCAAGTATTGACGCTGGCAGACCGACAGCCGCGCACACACATGCAAACACGAGCAAACACGCACGCACACACCACACACAGACGCACACACACAAATCACCTGGCAGCAATTAGTCTCGGCCCATAGGAGTCCCCTCACTCAATTCACTGAGCTGTAGGTGCAAATTAAATTTGTCATAGCGCGCTGTCACTGATCTCTTGTTCTATGATGATATGTAAGGCTCACACAATAACACACGAGCACACACATAAACAAATAGATATACATTTCAAGTCATAACTGAAAATTAAACATTTATTACAGTGTAATACTACATGATATATAATAATGTAATGTAAAATAATACAATAAAATGATGGGACAAGCCAAGCGTCACAACTACAACAAAAACAAGTTATATAAATTCACACTATATTTTTATATTTTTTTAAATAAAATTCCAGTCACAAAATGATTATTAACTTAATATATTTATGAAAATACAATTAGTACTGTATTAGACTAAACAGTATTCAAGGCAGTGAACCTCTATTATTTGCAGGGGATGGGGACCAAGTTTGACCACAAATAGCAAAAGTCTGAGAATAATTGAAGCTCCCTTATAATTGCCAATGGGTGGGTGGGGGGGGGAATCTGAAAGAAGGTGAATAAGTGGGGGCTTGATAAAAAAATTAAAAAAAAAACGCGAATAAGCGGGTCATGACTAGTGGTTTCCAAGAATAACAGCGGGGGATACGTGTTTTTGTGGGGGGTTTTTGTTTTTGTTTTTTTTTAATGGAGAACTGCGAATATGCGGGGGTCCACTGTATATATATCATATCATATAGTTCTTCTCTAGTCAATGTTGCGCTTTCTCCAACCTCAACATCAGCTTGACAGCTGCCATTGGGGACAAAAAGAAGGCATTGATTTGAGGTGCGTCATTTATTTATTAATGTGGGAGATACACCCAGAGATAAATAGGTGCACAACTTCATGGCTTTGAAGTCAATAAACAAAGGAGGTCATGTTTCTTCTTAAGTGAGTCACCAAGCATTCCAAAACTAGGAGCTCTAGTACAGAACCCTGAGGAATGCCCTATTTAACATACAGTATAATAGATCTGTGACTCCCCAAAGCATTACTATGAGTAACAGATAAAGAAGATTGTGTTTAAGTGACATTTTATATTCATATGGATTGGTTCGTTTAATTTCACAATTTGAGGGGGGGGGGGGGGGGGGTGAATGGTTTATACCACCTCTGAGTTTAGCTGCATTCCCCACTAGATAAAAGAATCCATATATGTTTGCATAACTGTGCAATGAGTGCAGTTAAGCAGACTCATGCACTTAGCGTGGCACGAATGAGTGTCAGACGTGGCAAAATGACATCATTAACACTTCACTGCTAATTGATGACGCGCTAATTGTTGCTCTGTGATTTAGATAAATACTTGGACAAGTGAAGTGGTCTAATTATCCTGAGCGTGTTTGTGCCACCGCTTCACTTGAGATGGCTGCACAAGGATACAAGCTAATTGGGAGCCATTTCCCAACTCCCCGCTCATTAATAACACACGAGCAATTAAAAGGAGTCATGGCGGAACAGGGTGCACCGGGTGCTAACAAGATTAGCCGCATGGAGCGATGGGTTTATTACAGAAGCAGACACGCACGCATGCACGCGCAAAGATACAGTAAGTCAGTGCGCTTTGAAGAAAATTGCCTTCTTGCAAGTCATCTGTTTATCTCATCACAAATAGTAATGACTGGATTAAAGCAGAGATGAGATGAATGCCATGAGTGATTGCAACTCTCTGTGCCCATAATATGTCATCACTGGTCACAATATTAGGTGCACCTGCACAACACTTTATGGTATCCCATACAAAATCTGTATCAAAAAGGATGCCTTTACTGCAATGCTCAGTTTTGATTGACATTGTCAGAGAGGAATTTACTGTACTTAAAGGGGGCATATTATGGAAAATGTATGAAATGTATGTAGCCACAAAAGATATCCGGTGGTGCCTAGAGATTCGAGAGACCCGACTTAAAAGATTTTCTAGATACGAGCCGTCGTTCGGCTGATTTTTTGCTTTGACTTGTGAGATAGAAATTTGAAATATGAGCGCTGCAGGTTGCAGTGAACTCAACTCAACTTGCCTCACAATAAGCAGCAGTTTGGCAGATAGTGAACAATTCTACAAAAAAAGGAGGCTGACTAATGCTACTCCCAGTTGAAGTTTACTGTCAAACTAAATGGCAAATGGACTGCACTTATATAGCGCTTTATCTACACTATCACAGTGCCCAAAGCACTTTACAAAGCCTCACACACACATTCATACACCAATGGGCGACTGCCGTCAGGCCCACTGAGAGCAAATTTGGGTTCAGTGTCTTGCCCAAGGACACTTCGGCCACAGCCGCCCAAACTAAACAGAGAATGACACATGTATTTGAAACGACAACATAACCACTACCTTATGGCCAACACATAATTGGAAACGTCATAGAAGGGCAAACGACTACCATCTACGGGGTGGTCTTATATCGCTTTAAGCAATGCATATTTCAACACAAATGGCACAACACATGTAGTCAGACAATATAACAATACTCACAGGCATATATTCTTTATCCTCTGTGAAAAAAATGATTACTATCATTGCAGGTTACTGAGTCAATAAGAGTCGTTGTGAAACTCTTCTTCGGTTTTCTTCATGACTGTATTATGCTGCCCCCGATGGCCAAGTTGTGCACGCCAGAAGGAGAAATAATCAGTTAATCTTGATGCGCAAACTGTTTAATTCTTTACATTCTATTTCATTACATTGTTACTATATGTGTTTATGAAGTATGATATTATAAAGTGCTACTTTCCTTATCAAAAAACATACTACAAGATTTTTTTTTTTTGGGGGGGGGGGGGTCCAGGCTGGAACAGATTAATGGCATTTCCATTCATTTCAATGGGAAAGATGATTTCAGATATGAATGTTTTGAGTTACAATTGTGGTCACGGAGCAAATTAAATCTCTTTTCAGACGTGCTGGTTGATCGTCCGGCCCACATTGAAGGGGAAACCTCGTAGTTTGTAGAATATGGGCGTTTTTGAGCATACCTAATGTTCACCCATATGCTCGTGAATCCACTATGATAAAAAGTAGTTCAAGGATGAATTTCCAATTCAGTAAACTCCAGCTTGAGTAGACTGCATGTACATTATCTGTATATAGCAGAGTTGTAAGTGTGTATGTGTTGTGAAATGGAGCGTATAAGTCAGTCACAGTAGTAACTTTTCACACTGCAAGCATGGCGCTCTTGACAAGAGACTCAATCAGCAGCACTAAAGCCTGCCTCTGCTTCCCCCCTGGCTGGGGCCCGCTCCTTTGCTGCCGGATAATCTCCACTGCAGGATGTAGAGGAGCCGTTTGATATTGTCTTCCCTGGTGTTTTTCATTACCGCCGCCTTACCTCAGCCTAACGCCGGCTTTAGCTTCCACATTAGCGAGGCTCGACGCCACGCCAATCGCCACACAATCCCGCCACAACCTCCCATCGTCCACTCTAACCCCACTCGCCTTGCAAAGCCCCCCTGCCTCCTCTCATCTTACACTTGCACACGTTTTTTGATGCAGGGTTAAAAACATATTTTTGGGGTGGGAAAATGACTAGGGCCTGACCGATATGGATACTTTGAAGCCGTTGCCAATTTTGATATTTGGCAGGAAAGAAAATCTGATGCAGATTAATAAAAAATATATATATAATTGATAAAATGACTTCCTTTTTGGTCCTTTAAGGCTTTCAACAAAAATATGAATTTCAGGCAGAACATTTTATTGTTTTACAGTACTTTGTCCATTAGTATTTGTTTGACTTTACAACAGAGGAATTTGTGTGTGTGTGTGTGTGTGTTTATCATTTTTTTGCACTGTTTTTGTTTTATTCTTTATTTCCTGTATTCTTGTTTGTTTGAATGTCATTGTCGTTGTCCAATGTTGTAATTTGTTAATGTGCAGAATTTTTTGTTCTTCCAAAACTCCAGCCAATTATTATTTTGAAAGGGCTAATATTGGCCCATAAAAATCAGTCAGACGATTAATCGTTTGGACCCACCAGGGCACCCATTTCCAAACACTGTGCTGTCAAATTATCCAATTTAACTTAATTGCTCTGAAAACTTATTTATTCCTTTACTACAAATGATTTGTCGTTATTTATCTATGTATCTATGCCAGCGACGTATACTGACAGGCAGAACAATTGAAGGTGCTTCCACTAGATGGCAAAAGGTATAATACAATTAATCTGTGTATCCACCTGTTGCCATTCATGCATCAGAATAATAGCTTTGTGCTCAACTTTACAGATTTCGCACTGACGAAGTACATTTGTGAGTAAATTGAGACAAGGTCATTATTTCAGTGTATATGCTCGTTGTGACATTTTGATCCTTGGGGTAATATGACAAAAGCATGTCACTCAGGGAGAGGTTAAAACACCGGTCACCGTTTTAAACTGTCTATTTTATAAACTTGTAAATAATTCTGCTATAGAAAGTCGATGGTCAAATTTTGGAATCAGAGGCGAGAACAAGCCTCATGTTTGCCGAGTAGCATTTTTGTTCTTGTTTACTCAATAATACACACAAATGCACTTTTTGAAATACTTGGAATTCAATAAACCTCACATTTTTTGTTAGTTAGAGCTCTCAGTTCCATGAGGCACAAATAGGCCGCAATTGCGGTTCCTGTAATCTGTTTTTACGTGAGCAGGTGATTGGCCCACTGCCCAACCCCAGCACCTGGAATTCCTAGGTGGTCTCCCATCCAAGTACTAACCAGGACCGACCCCGCTAAGCTTCCGAGATCGGACAAGATCGGGCACTCCCCGGGTACCGTGCGGGGCGAATTTGTTGTAGAACATCCTTTTTTTAATGTTACTTTTATTTTACCATAGTAATGAATAGTAACAACATTAACTTCCCTTTCATTATATTTTGCTATAGCTAGCTTTTCTTTATTATCTTCTTTTTGGGGGGGTGGTGTGCTGAGATTTTTGTAATGGAAAAAAATGTGCCTTGGCGCAGTAAAGGTTGAAAGGTTTCTTTGCGTCACCCTCTGAATCCATCTTTTTTAGTGCTCAAAAAAAAAAAAAAAAAAAAGGAAAAAAAACTAGAATTGCTTGGTCGCAGATGACCTCAATGTATCCCACTAGGTATTCTCCAATAGTTTATGACCTTTTTTTTTAAACATTTTGAATGACATTGAATCTATGTAGAACTACATAGTAACTTCATTGATAAAATACAGATTGAATATACTGCATAAATTAAATCACCTAACTCCCATTGAGCATGCATTTACAGGTATATTGATGTTTTTATTTTATTATCCCTTAAAATCAGCGGCCGACTGGTTAGAGCGTGTGCCACACAGTTCTGAGGACCGGGGTTCAATCCCCGGCCCCGGCTGTGTGGAGTTTGCATGGTCTCCCCATGCCTGCGTGGGTTTTCTACGGGCACTACAGTTTCCTCCCAAACCCCCCCCCCCAAAAAAAAAACATGCATGCTAGGTTAATTGACAACTCTAAATTGCCCGTAGGTGTGAATGTGAGTGGGAATGGTTGTTTGTTTGTATGTGCCCTGCGATTGGTTGGCAACCAGTTCAGGGTGTACCCCGCCTCCTGCCCGATGATAGCTGGGATAGGCTCCAGCATGCCCGCGACCCTAGTTAGGTGAAGCGGCTCAGAAAATGGATGGATGGATGGATCCCTTAAACTCAATCCCAAATAAATCAATCATAGAATTGAGAGGTCAATTAACCACTAATCCACCGTGCAGCTCGGTAATTATATGTAAATTGTATTTTAGTCATCGTCAAAAATTAAAAATACACCTTTTTTATACCTGGTTCAGATTTCAGTTACGGTTAACACACGCAAAATCATGAAACTGAGCGACCACTAGTCGGTTTGATTACTGTACGTCTTTGTGAACACCTCCACCTAGTGGCCATGTTTAGCAAATTCATCTCTCTCTTCCCCACTGTTAACCGACATTATCTGAGAGTAACATCGACACAAAGAAATGACACCAGAAAGAATAAAGTTGATTGTAATTTGAAGGTTAAACCTGTAAACAATTACCAATGGCATTTACATTAAAACAATGTCAATGGATCAGCCAAGTGTGCGTGCATATGCATGTTAGAGCTGGTTAGGATCAAACAAATCAATATCATCTACATCCACCATTGGTCCATAACTATAATTTCAATGAGAGATTTTTTTTTTTAATTTTTTTTTTCAGTGCACATGTTATTCCGGCCCGTTTTACTGGTGTTCCTTTAGGAATTCTTTCATGTACTGGGCCAGAGCTTCAGCGTCCTCCAGTGTTACAGCATTGTACAGAGAGGCACGGATTCCCCCAACTGACCTGCAGGGGGAGACAAACTATTGTCACAACTGCAGAAGCTGTCAATTGTACTAAAAAAAAATATATATATATATATATATATATATATATATATATTTTTTTTTTTTATTTATTTATTTATTTTAAATTGTACAGTCGTCTGACCCCTGCTGCAAATTGAGTAACTCTGCGAGTAAGTGACACCTCCAGAATTAACTATAATATTTCTTCATTTCTCCATTGCTGGTACATTGACATTTTCCGGAAATTACTTTCTTCGGGCTTCTGATCGGAAAGAATGGCCAATGTTTAGGGATACCTTGCTTATGCGGATTTGTGTGCACGTGCCTTCATGTTGAGTCATGACTGGTAAAAGTGGCAAAATTCGAACCTGTGTCCCTTGAGCGAGATCATTCCACGTTTGGACGCCCCGTTCAGAAACTCCTTTTCCAAGGTCTCATCAGCCACTTTCTTTCCAATACGGAATGGTATATTCATGCGGCTTCGACATGCCTCGTCTACTGGGCACCTAGTGGGTCCAAATGACAAATACATCAGGCAAATATTAATGTTGACAGACATTTATGTGTCATTTGTTGTCTTTTTGGGTTGCACAATTCTATAGAAGGACCTACAGGGGAACCTCTTCAGTCAAATAATCAATTAGAGCATGCAAGGCAAATTCCAATTTGTTTAGATTAAATTTCTTCCCAATAGGACACAATAGCAATACCCCCCCCCCCCCCCCCCCCCCCCCCCAAAAAAAATATGTTTCAAGATCCAAATGTTGCTATTATAAAACCTTTATTAACTGTACACGTAACTTTTTAAATTGGGGTTTCACATGTTATCAACATACTCAATAAATCCAATTTCAAAGATTAGAAGTCTGGATTAATGCATATGTTTGTGAAACTGTCACTATTAAATAAAACATGGGAGGAGAGTGATTGCAACCGTCATTACCAACACCTTCGCTACTTACACATAGAAGCCATCGGAAGAGTTGATGATGTCATAAATCAAGTCTGACTTCCGCTTGTTGAGTGCGTCCATGGCTGCAACGCCGCCGTTGTTCTTGATCCACTCCAGAACCAGACACATAATGTAGATACTGTACATGAAAATGCACATTTTAAAACACTCAAGAACCACAATATTGATCATTTTTTTGTAATCAAATTATTGGAGTTATTCAATTAATCGTAGCAGCCCTGAGTATTGTTATAGCTCTGTCTTTATGTGTTGCTTCCTTGTCTGTATGCAAATATCAGTTGTTTAAAGGTTTATAATTTAAGCGATATTGATTCTAGTTTTGTTAGTCCATCCATGGCGTTTTGACATTATGTGTTAGCGTTGAGCTAGCATACTTGTCGTAAGACAAAGTTACGAGTCTCTTCGTTATAGCTTTAGAGCTACAGTAAACTTAAACTGGGAGTGGCAATAAACATAGCTGCCAAATGGACACGCCACACTCAGGGAGATCAGAACAGACGCCATCTGCTTCTTCTTAGCATTCACTTTCTTAGGACCCATGATTAGCTATAAAAAAAAAATAATAATAATAATAATAATAAAACAAAAATTAAAAGAATTAAAAAAAAAAAAAGCTCAATCGTAATTAACATTTTTGCAAAAAATAAATAACAGCCCAAGCAATGGCTCGAAACGCAAAAAAAAACAAATTGGTAAGTCACGGTCCCGCTACTCTTAATAAAACCAGAAAAATCTAACAGCAAGCATACAGACGAGTGCATTGTGGTGTGACCTGAAAACAGGCGGCGTGTTGTACAGCGAGTTCATCTCGGCCTGCACTTTGTAATCCAGGATGATGGGACACTCTTTCTGGGCGTGGCCTATCAAGTCCTCACGCACGATGACCACCGTCACCCCGGCGCAGCCCACATTCTTCTGAGCGCCCGCATAAATCAGACCAAACTACACAGAAAAGCACATCAGAAAAGGTTTCCACTGATACAGACAGGGAGCATTCATTTGTCAATGGGGAAAATGCTGGCCAACCAATAAGTTTGCAAAGGAATGCTACATTTCTGTACACTTAGCATGGGAATCTTACTTAAGGATTTTGGAACACTTTCTCTACCCCGGCTGAGTTTGGGCGTGAGGTGTGGTGAACCCTCGACTGGTCGCCAGCCAATCTCGGGGCACACAGCCAACCATTCACATGTACATTCCCAAGTCTTCAATGAACCTAACATGAATGTTTTTTTGAAAGTGGAAGCCGGAGTAACCCATGCAAACTCCACACAGGAAGGCCGAGACCGAAACCCCAAAACACAGAACTGTGAGGCAGACATCGTAACCACTAGAATACCTTTTTTAAGTAGAAATATTCAAGTGCACTCATTCATACGAATTCTATGGACATTTTCCAAATTTGAACATTTCTGGAATTTTTCCTCCCTTGCTTCCAACCACTATAGTACTTAAACTATAGTAGGCTACCCTCTCTTTCTCTTATGTGTTTTTTAAATAACTTACTATTCTAATGACAAGGTTATGAATCATAACAAAAACACAGTGAGTCATTATAAAAGCAACTTTTGATGAAATTTATTGAATGGAAAATTTAATTTTTGATTTTCTTCCACTGGCTTCAGTGTGTTTTTATACCTTCAATAGTGACTCACAACAGCTGGTTTATTAGAATACGCAATAAGCGATTCCAGTCTGTCTACTCAAGAACAATAGCGAAAGGTGGAGGTGTGTTGCTAGGCAGTGTTCATAGGGCTGAATAACAACTGCCCCACAGGCCAATTGGGAATATATATGCATATACAGTTGCTGTCGAATTTTTTTTGGTATTTTTTTATTATTATTATTTGTAGCAGGAACAGAAAATAAAATCAAAGAACGTCTCACATCAAAAAACAAACAAAATGAACAGCAACGATATGCAAATCATGTACACAGACAATTTCAAAATGAGGATTAAAACAAGTTTCAAACATGTGTATGACAACTTTTCACCGTGTGCAAGATCAATTATTCTTATGTGCAATTAATACTATGCATATTAACAAAGACTATAATGAACTTTTTTTTTTTTTTTATTCTATGAACTACAACATAATATTTGTATTTTGAATTTTTGTCATTCAGAGCAGTGTGGTACAAGTACCACTAGATCCGCATGGATTCACTCTAGCAAATCACTGCCGAAGTACAGTACAGTTCAGCTGTATTTAACTTTTAAGTTCAATACATTTGCATTCATCTTTAAACCCAGTGTTTTTGGGCTCTTAATTTTTTTCCCAGGGCTGTATGTGTTAATTGCACCGCTGTGATGATTTCATTTGCTTCACAGGATGAATAAAATCCTCTAGCAGTCTATTCATCTATTTTTATGCTCATTGGTTCTGCAATCAAATCCCTACTCTGTATTACGTACAACACGCATATTAGAAAGAAAAATCTAGTAGAGCAAAGTCGTCACTGTGTGACAGATATTTCAGATTGAGTCATTTGGTGTGAGACTATTCAGATCTCCTCACCTTGGAGACGTCCACAGGCCGCGACAGGAAGTTGGAGGACATGTCGCTGACGAGGGTCACCCCGTTGGTCTCGGGCGTGAAGTTGTACTCAACACCGTGCACGGTCTCGTTGCAGCAGTAGTACACGTAGGACGCCGCCGGGTTCAGATTCCAGCTGCTGGGCTCTGGGATTTCTGGAAGGAAACACAGACATCAGCAACATGGAAGAACGTGAACTCGGGAGGCCAATGACGCAACCTGGTTGGAGATATTCCCCATCCAGGTGCTAAATTCAAGACCTGTCAATTCAGTCTTGATTAGCCGGTCAGAATTTAGCTTGCAAAGCTTGATATTTTCTTCTTTGTATAAGCATTATGCTAGTTAACAAAAAAAAAAAAAAAAAAAAGAAACCATGTGTGTATGTATGTGTGCAAAGCTTCTTCATTATCAAAACAGGTAATGTATATAACTGACAGTACGTTACCCAACTACTTAGGTACATTTTAGAGTCTATATATTTTTTTTTACGTTTTCTGAAATAAAGGGGTTGAATCAGTACTCAGATATGACCACTGCCTGAAGATGAACAATTGCTTATGTGTTGAGACTTGTGGTTCCTCTTAAAAGTTGCTTAAGTCAAGCCGGGATGCATGCAAAGACTTCCTTTTGTGGGCTGAATGGTCGCACAAATGTTCCTTTTTTATTTTTATTTTTTTTTAAAACAGCATTATTTTCCTCTTTCAACCAAGCGAGGCATTCAATGAAACGATGAAATGTCTGCACAACAGCCGGATAATGAAGTGGCACATTAGATCAACCGTGAGGAAAGAACACGCCACATTCCAGAGTGTTTCATTGACCATTAGCCTCGTTGTGCACCCCATTACACAAGAGACTGGGACACCCATTATGCCGTCACATTTTTGTTTTGTTTGATTGCGAGGCAGAGTAAACACACAAACTGACAATTGGGCCAAATTTGAGCATTTTGCATCCCTTCATATCTAAGTCAGCAAAGGTCCGATTATCGGATGTCTTTGAAAGATTATCCTGAATGTGAATGGGCCACCCAGATCCGCTCGAAAAACGTTCAGGGCCGACAATCGTAAATGTTTAACCTGTTCAATATTTCTGACAGCAAATCCTTACGCGAGTCGTCAACACCAAGTTTTGTTTGTTAAAAAGAAAACCAACTAACAGTTCAGAGGCTGTTCTATCACAAGCCATACATTTTGTTGCATGTTAAACAATAAAAGAGTAGGACGGAACACACCCAAACGCATGCACTCACTCGTGTAACTATCCAGCTTCGGGTGAACTACGTTGACTTTGCCATATTTCTCCGCCTCTTTGGCAGCCTTCGCCGACCACGTGCCCGTCACGATGTAGTCGCCGCACTTGTCCTCCTTCAGGCCAATCAGATTGAGGGCAATACCGCTGAACTGGCCCGATGCACCGCCCTGCAGGAACATCACCTTGTAGTTGTCTGGAATGTTTCTGTGGAGACGACAACAGCTCATTGAGGACATCAGAATCACTTTTATTTGCCAAGTATGTCCAAAAAAACACCATGAATTTGTCTCCGGTAGTTGGAGCCGCTCAAGTACGACAACAGACAGTCAATTGGCAGAGAACACTTTTGAGACATAAAGACATTGAGAAAAACAGTCACTTGTACAATTTTTTTTATTTTTTTTTTCCCAATTGTGCAAAAAGATGTAAGTCCTCTAGCACTTAGAGCAGTTTGAATGACTAACGTAGCAAGAGTCCGGTGCAATGACCATTGTGAAAAGGGTGGCGAGACTTCAAGGAGTGTATGCAGTTTAAAGTGACTAGTAGCGCGATAATCTGGGACAATGTCAATTGTGCAAATGTTGCAGATACTCCTCAATCAGTGTGCAAGTGGTGCAGATGCTACTCTGGCATGAGTGGCCAGTATTGGTCAACAACAGATATGCAAATAGTGCAGCATGGCGAGACTACTACAGTGAGTGCACGAGTAACGTATAATTGGCCCAACAGAAATGTGACAACAAACTCAAGACAAATAAAAAATGGGAACATGTTGCAATGGAATTGTAGGTTAGCCGTTTAAGAAGTTGATGGCAAGAGGGAAGAAGCTGTTGGAATGTCTGCTAGTTCTAGTTTGCATTGATCGGTAGCGCCTACCTGAGGGAAGAGCCGGTGATAGGGCTGTGGAGGGCCCGAGAGGATTTTGCGCACTCTTGTCTTAGTTCTGGCAGCGTGCGAGTTCTCAAGGGTGGGTAGGGGGGTACCGACAATCTTTTCAGCAGTTTTGATTGCCCCTTGCAGTCGGAGTTTATCCTTTTTTATAGCAGCACCAAACCAGACTGTGATTGAAGAACACAGGACTGGTTCGATGACCGCTGTGTTGAACGGTCTCAACAGCTCCCATGGCAGACCGTGCTTCCTCAGAAGCTGCAGAAAGTACATCCTCTGCTGGGCCTTTTACAATACATTTGTGTGTGTGTGTGTGTGTGTGTGTGTGTGTGTGTGTGTGTGTGTGTGTGTGTGTGTGTGTGTGTGGGTGGGTGGGTGAGTGAGTGGCTGGGGGGTGAACGCTTAAATTTCTTGAAGTCTCTGCGTCATTTGCACAAGGGTCACTGTACCAGACTATTGCTCTATTAAGGCTTCTTTATACTCGTGCGGACGGCGACCGCGCCGACGTCACTGCGGCTACCCCGCATGCAGTTTATACTCGAGCGCAACCCACGCACGCTGTTTTGAAAGCGTGCTGCAGTTCTCCTCCAAGTCGGTGGTGTCGCTACGGCTGGTACTGGCTACGACGTCACCGGGTGGAGTTTCCTCTGCATTTTTTTGGGTCATTTCTGGTAGCCGTTTTTACTTTCCTTTCTGTAACAAGGAACACAGCGACAACAATGGCAACCGTGGAACAGTCTGCGAGAACAAATGGACCTAGATGACCAGATGATACGTTTAATAATGCTGCAAAATCGATCGAGAAGGCGCCGGCGTAGGTGCTATGTGGAACCGGGAGGAACGCTGATTGATTTTATATTTATCGTTTTTATGACCAACTTTTTTAAATTCAAGTTGTCAACATTAATGCTATCATCTACTTTTTAAAATCCCCAAAAATAAAATAAAAACAGGATTTTATATTTGCTCAAGTTGTACAATGGGACTACATTGAAGTCACGTTTTTACTTACAGCAACTCTCGGAGGAGACTCTCTGCTTTGTTTATGATTTGGATGAAATCTGACGATCTGTGGCTCATTTCTAGAGGTGTGAAAAAGTGATTTCAGTATTACTGAATTCATCCACATCCAGTCTTTTAACGGATCTTTTCCAACATAGTGCAAAAAAAAAAAAAAAAGACAAAAAGCATTCGAGATGACAGAATTTATTGTTATAACTTAAATCTGAAATAAACGTGCAGTTTTCACAACAACAACATTTAGTGAAGAAAAGTGGACAATGCAGGTGCATTTCTTCTTACCAAGAACACTGATCCCAAGGCCTCTGTAGTTGAGGAGCTCCTTTTGGGCTTGAACCAGGACCTGCAATATGTGTCCAAATAAAATCATGAAATCAAGAAAACATGAGGATGTTTGGAAGATTTCCAAAATATAATGAGGCTGCACACTGGAGCCTGGCCGATGCCAGACTGGTGCCTGTGCATGACACTAACACTATGGATTGAGTGAAATTGCATATTGCACACTCTTGTCTTTAGTCTTTATTTACACTCGTGGAACACAATATATTGACATCCAATACGAGACTTGTGTCAAAAAGTATTCCCTTTCAAAGGTTACAAGGTCAGTTTTGACACGATTAACACTATCTGAGATGTAATAAATCAAAAAAAAGAAAGGAAATTGAACATCATTTTGAAAAAAATAAAAAGAATTCAGATTTTTTTACAAAATGAAAACAACAGTAATCTTTGGGTTGATCTGATTTACACGTACATCCAAATAGACTGATTTTTTTTTCATAATAAAATGGAACGGTGACTGCAGATATGCACTTGAAAACTATATATACACACACTGAAGACATTTCAGATGCGATCAAAACTGCTGCTACTTTGCAGGGTGAACATCTCTGTGCAAAGACACCAATGCAAAATGAAGGATAAATATTAGACAACGAGTTAGACGACTTTTAATGACTTATTGAGTCATGGGTGGATGCAATGTGGAAACGGCCTGAATGTGCAGTTGCAAATGGATCACAACGTTCCACATGAATAAAAAGGGGGCAGGCTGATGCAACTCAGCTGCATGCTTTCAGCTTGTTGCTGAGCGATGCCAAAGTGTCCCCGCTGCTCATTCATTCAGTCACGAGCAAGCTTCCCCCCCCCCCCCCCCCCGACCCCCACCCCCCCCTCTCTATACACAGGAAGCACAAACGACCCGCATTTCATTTGCACAATTCGAATACACAGTCCAGATAAGCACTTACTTAATTAACCAAGTCACTCTGTCCAGCAATTTATTTTACTTATTTTTTGTTGTTGTACTTTTTGGCATATTTTCGTTGTTATTTAATGACCTCAAAATGAGTTGATAAATAAAATGCATTAAAATAACTGCAGCACTGGCTGTTGTTATCATCACGATAGGAGCAGGTATACGCATCGCTAGCAAAAAACAAAAAAAAGGCTAAATCTTACCGGCACCGGTAGTTTAGCGGGCCCGGGTCCGAAGTTGATCGTTTTCTGGTTGACTTGAGGTTCCATGTTGCTAAAGAAGACCACACACACACCCAAAGCGAGAGATAGAGAGTGATAGTAGACGCGACGTGGATGCTTTACGCCTAAAGTCTCCAGTTGTTTTCCGCCACCCAATGCAGGAGGAGGCCAAGTCAGGAGGCATGCACGCGGTGCGTTCACGGGGAGCTCGGACATAAAAGCTATCATGTCACGAACGTGCGATGCGTTCAATAGCAGCGGCGTGAACTCGGACTTTCGGCTCAACGAAATTGCACAAGAAAATGAGAACTGTTTCAAAGAATGCTTCTTATTTACAAAAGATAACATGGCTCAAAATCAAACTATTATCAAAATCAGGTAAAAATACTGCTTTCTTTAAATTCAGCATTATTACATTATACCTGTGCTGTATTCGTGTATTGGCTGGATTAGATTGTGTAATTGTAGCTAATATGATAAGTGAATAATATCTATTCATCCATTTTCTACAGTGCTTTCCCTCATTAGGATTCCTTGCGGGTGAGCTGGAGCCTATCCCGGCTGACTTTTGGCAAGAGGCAAGGTACACCCTGGATTGGTCAATGGCCAATTGCAGGGCAAATACAGTGCCGTGAGAAAAGTATAGTATAGTGTCATGGTCTGTGTTTTGGTTTGGGTTGTGTTTAGTTTTGTTCCATGTTTTCCTGTGTTCCATGTTTGTCGTGTGCTCATTAAGTCGTTGTGTCCACCTGTTCTCGTCTGCTTTGTGTCGACCAATCGGCTCTCTCCAGCCACTCATGTCTTGTCCAGGTGTTCCTCGTTGTCTCGTCTATCTGTTTGTATTTAGTTCCCTGGTTTCTTTCAGTTCTAGTCGGTTCATTGTCGGTGTCACATGTCTTTGCCATGTCATAGTCGTCAGTTGTCTTTATCATTGTGGTATGTCATTGTCAGGTGTCATTTTCCCTTTTTATTCCACGTCTTACTCACAGGTCATAGTTTGTTTCCAGTTTTAGATATTCGAGTGTTTCTTTGTTACTTTGATTTGATTGGTATCTGTTGTGGGACTTTGTTCAGTTTTCCCTTTTCTAAGATTAAATATTATTTTGAGACTCCCGCACTCCTGCCTTGCTTCCCTGCTTCCCTGCAATTGGGTCCACCATGTTCTTACCTTGTGTTACTCGCCCTCGCCCTAACCACGTAGGTGACAGTATAGTAGTAGTAAAGTATATGGTAAAGTATAGTAAAGTATATGCTTCTTACATTTTAATATTTTTGCATAGTTTCCCCAATAATGTTTAAGATCATCAAACAAATTTAAATGTCAGACAAACATAATTTAAGTAAACTTAAAAAAAAATGTTTAAATGGTGATTCCATTTATTAGGGGGAAAAAACTATTCAAAGTTACCTGGCCGTGTGTTGAAAGTAATTATCCCCTTTGTTAATTCATTAATTAATTATGGATAATCACAATTTTGGGTTAATTTTCACTGCTCACACCCAACGTTTATTACCTCCAGACCTGTTCAATCAAGAAATCACTTAAAACAGAATTTGTCCCGACAAAATCAAGTCAGACAAAAGATCTAAAAAAGCTGCTAGAAAATGACACGATACAACGAAATTCCAGAACTGTCAAGAAATAAAATAATTGACATCTATTGGGTTACAAAAGCCATTTCTAAAGCTTTAGAATTCCAGTGAACCATCGGGAGAGCCATTATCCTCACATGGAGAAAAAATGGAACAGTAGTGAAGCTTCCCAGGAGTGGCCGGCCTACAAAGATTAACCCAAGAGAACAGCATTGACTCATCCAGGAGGCCACAAAGAAACTCAGGACAACTTCTAAAGAACTGCAGTCCTCTCTTGGCTCAGTTAAGGTCAGTGCTCATGACACAACAATAACGAGGAGACTGTACAAAAATGGCATCCATGGCAGAGGTCCAAAGCAAAAACCAACGCTCAACAAGAAGAACACAAAGGTTCGTCTTACTTTTGCAAAAAAACATCGGAATGATTCCCAATACTTTTGGGAGAATATTATATGGACTGACAAGTGAAAGTTGAGCTTTTTGGAAGGTGTGTGTCTCATTACATCTGGCATAAAAGAACATCATACGAACAGTCAAACATGGTGGTGGTAATATGATGATCTTGGGCTGCCTTGCTCCTTCAGGACCTCGACAACTTGGTGGCAATGATGGAACCATGAATTTTGCTCTTTAGCAGAAAATCCTGAAGGAGAATGTTCAGCCATCAGTTTTTGACCTCAAGCTGAAGCACACTTGGGTTCTGCAGCAGGATAACAATCCAAAACACACCAGCAAATCAACTTCTGAATGGCTTTAAAAAAAAAAAAAAAGGGTTTTCGAGTGGCCTAGTCAAAGTCCAGACTTGAATCCGATTGAAATGCAATGGCATGACCTTAAAATGCTTTAAAATCCTCAATTTTGGCTGAATTCAGAGGAAGAGTGGGCCAAAATCTGTCCAGAGATATGAAAGACTCATTGCCAGTTATAGAAAACGCTTGATTTCAGTTGTTGCTGCCGAGGACAGCCCAATCACTTGTTAGGTTCAGGGGGGCATTCCTGTTTCACACAGCGCCAGGTAACTGAATAATTGTTTTTCCTTAATAGATGAAATCACCATTTAAAAACAGCATTTTGAGTTCACTTGGGTTGTATTTTTTTGATTGATGATCTTACACATTAAAGTGGGGAAACTGCAAAAAAATATTTGAATTTCAGAAGGGGGCAAATACCTTTTCACAGCGCTGTACAGACAAAAAAATAAATAAAATATTCACACTCAAGTCCACCCATCCATGGGTACCGATATGTCTGCGGGTTTGTGAATTCCCCAATTTTGCAGATTTTCTGGTTTTTCCTACCCTCCGTTATTCAGTGCTCTTTCTGAAACACCATACAGCGCACCGCCTAATAGAAAACGTGATTTGGCACCATCTTCTGCCATTTTATACAGCTGGCCATTTATTCATCCATCCATCTGTCCATCATTTCATCAATCCGTAATCCAGCCATCATCTACCCACACGTTCATTCGTCATTAATAGAAAAGTAGTTATTTGGGACCATCATGTGGCATTATAAACCTTTAATGACTCGATTTTCCCTGTTCTCAGCAGGTCTTTTCCCTATTTTTTACTCTATTGTCAATTTTTTGTGTTTTTTTTCTTCGTGTCTTTGGACAAAATGATAAAAGGGAGGTTTTTACATTGCTTTATTGTGCGCTTACGTGGTTCTTGGTTCATTCACACTCTTTATATTTACACAGAGATAAATATGCTTTGTTGTTTTCAAAAGACTATACAAAGCGATAAAGCAAATTTTCAAGACACTTCTGTTCAGTTTTGGATTTTTTCACAAACAATTACACGCTGCATCCTCTTCATATGACAATGACAAATAATGTGCGTATCGGTAAAACAGTAGGCTGCTATGAAAATGGAGGGGGGGAAAAAACACTCAGCGAGGTCCCTACAAGGTTGGGGATGCAAAGTCCAAAATAAAAAGACACATCAGAAGTAGGACAAAAATCATACCAAGTGCTGTTATTAACATACGGTGCATTACACTGTGGCTTCACAAGCGTGTGTCTTAGTGTGTGGAGTCTGCAGTGGTGAAAAAAGACTGGCTCCATGGTCCATGCGGAGTCTTTTTTCTTTTTTTTTTTTTAACAGGACATTGTTTGGGGAGGTGGGCCGGGCTCAGATGCTGAAGCTCTCTCCGCAGCCACACATGCCCTTGATGTTGGGATTGTTGAAGACAAATTCGCTTGACAACTTGGACTCCACAAAGTCCATCTCGGTTCCCAGGAGAGTCAGCTGGGCTTTCTTCGCAATGAACACCCTCACGCCTGTCACAGCGCAAAAAGAGGACCAATGAACAAGAAAGATACAAGCACATCATGGTGAGTTTTAATTCGGAATTTGACACAACTCGGACAAACGTATTGAGACACCTGGCCATTACATGACATAAACAGGAGCTGAAAATGGAAGAATATTATGGTGTTGGTCACCTCTTTTTAGTTATAGAAAAATAGAATTGCCCATAATGTATGTCTTGGTAACTGGATTTATTTATTCTTACTTAGCAAAGTGGTTATGGAAAACAAATATACTACTATTAAAATAAAAACTATGATGGAGATGGAAAGACCATGTTTTATCATTTTCAGAAAAACAACAACTTGTACAATTCAATTGAAAAAAATATTGGGGAGGAAATACATATAAAATGAACATAAATTACACAAGTGGCTCACAACACTGTACAGCACTGACAGATTAGCTGTCATCTTGTGACGATATAGTGACACTACATTGAGAGATTGCAGGCTTTAGCTGTATACTGTATTTGGTATAAAGTGGTACCTTGACTAAAGGCCTTTTCACACTGCACTTGGTTTTCTTGATATTCACTGCTTGCTCATATTTGGAAGTGGTTGCTTTCCATCTTACCACGGAGTAAATTGGAAGCGTCTCCTGCTGGTTTGAACGTGAAGTAGACCCAGGTGCACCGTGAAAAGGTCTTTACGAGTTTCATTCACTCTATAACAAAGCTCATTAACTTGAAATGAACTGAAATGCCATTCATCCATTCTAGTCTAGTCTTTAACAAATAAAAAAAAAGAACTGTATTGGAAAATATAAAACATAAAAAAGAATGTAAAGAAATGAACTGTTTTTATAAAGTATAACGAAGCCACAAGTCCCACCCATATACAGCTGTTTAAAGTAGAAACCAGCGACACTCAACATGTTCACTGAGTTCACAATCGACTAGCAAAGGGAGAAATTACAGCTATTACGACCATTAACATTTAAAAAATCAGATGGATCTGTTATAAAAACAAGACAGCTCACCATCCTGCTGCACCTCCTCATCACAACTTTCCTTCTGTTTAGCGTAGTCCAGCGTATACGTCAGCCCGTTGCAGCCACGCGTTCTCACTCCAACTTTCAAGCCAATCTGGGATTAAACACAGAGGCTAAGTCACAAAATCACCCTTTTCCTTTAAGAGGCCCATTTCTTGTTTGGTCGGACAAACAAATTTTACAAAATATAAACACATTATGGCGGCCAACTGGTTAGCACATCTGCCTCACAGTTCTAAGGACCGGGGTTCAAATCCAGATGCCGCCTGTGTGGAGTTTGCATGTTCTCCCTGTGCCTGCGTGGGCTTTCTCCGGGTACTCCGGTTTCCTCCCACATCCCAAAAACATGCATGGTAGGTTGATTGAAGACTCTAAATTGCTCGTAGGTGTGAATGTGTGCGTGAATGGTTGTTTGTTTATATGTGCCCTGCGGTTGGCTGGTGACCAGTTCAGGGTGTACCCTGCCTCTCGCCCGAAGATAGCTGGGATAGGCTCCAGCACGCCCACGACCCTTGTGAGGATAAAGCGGTACAGAAAATCGATTGATGGATAAACACATTACTCACATATTCAGGCTTGTCCTGCAAAAAACATCGGATCTTGTTCACTGCAGATGGTGTCTAGAATAAAATTACAATTTAGAACTCACACTTAGAACAATACCAAACAAGTTCCCATACTGAAACTGTAAGACTTTATACTTATTTATTATCATCACTTATGTCACTGAGCTCTGATTGTTTTTATTTGTATAATATCCTCATTTAGACAGCAAGGATGCCTTTATTTCACATTATTTATTACTGTGGTTGCAGTGGTATTGCACCGCACTACATCATACTGTCATGTCATTGTTTTATTTTTGGCCTTCGAAGGTTTTTTTTATACATGGGCATAGATGACAGGGATGCCACCCGCCCTAGAAAGAATTAATTATTTAATTTTTGTGTTCAGTGTCACCATTGGGCATTTAATTATCTGGCTACTTGTTGTTGTTGCTGCTAGAAGTGGGCACAATCCTCCTATCGCCATAACCATCACTTTTCAAGGGAAAAAAATAAGAAATGAAAACTGTTTGTTTGTTTGTGTTTGTTAACGTCTATTATATTAATAAAAAAGTGAACGTTTGACAGGCCAATTTCCGCATTTTCGATTAGTTATCTTAGCAGTTAGACAACTAAACTGCGAATGGCGTTACAAAACAAATAGCCTGAGCAGCTTATGTAGCATAGCTGCCGAGTTTCGCAACGTAAGTGATACACAAAACAGTTACGGGTAGTTACGAACTACTCCGCATGTACTTAATAGTAAATGTTTAAGGACTTACCAAAGTGAGTGCAGCTCTAGTGGGAAGTATCTTTCTTTTAGTGACCGCTCGGACGGTCGCTCGTACCATGGAGGCAGACATGTTGGTCAAGTTCGCATCATAACAATGGACTGCGCATGCGCGTAAAATATGGCTGTCTCGACCGATAAGGGTGGTCGTGACTTGATGACGCAACCTGTTAATTTCGTATTGGTTCGAATCATGTTGTGTGCGGGTTTTTTTTCCTTTCTCTTTTAGTCATCCACTTACGGTATTGGTTATTATCACACGTTACCCCTTGTCAAGGTTCTGTTGTGAAAAAAAGACAAGCTTCTCTATTATGTCATAGCGGTTTCGCCGTCATTTCGACCAATGACGTTACTAGATGAGGTCATGTGACATGAATTTGCCCAATTGCATCTCAGTAGCTGTCTTGATACGCCGTGACGTTTTCAGAAAAGCAGAACTAAAAAGAATCTATAAAAATGTAGACCATGATTAAGTTGATTTAGTACCTTACAATGGCCTCTTATTTTCTTTTTGGTTTTCAAGTAAACAATAGCTGCAATTATTTCACAGGTGAACGATATAACCACACAAATTCTGAATACAAACTATGAATGACTGATGAAAGCGGTATGGACTTTGAAATGAGCATATTTGAAACGGTGAAAGAGATCTGCTAACCAGCCAGCCACCTGGATGGAATATCATTGGAATAATCGATTGTAAAAAATATTTGATAGTGACAATCCTTGTCACAATAGAAATACTTAGGGGAAAAAAGAAAAACAATTACATAAGTTGCAGAACACCAGGTTCTAATATTGATACTGTACATTCAAAGATTGGATGAAAGAAAATTACACAAATCTTTAAAAAGTCATGTTCATCTGCAGTGACTACACAACATAGATCTAAACCCAAGCAGTACATAGCCTCAACCTCTATCCCAGAATTACCAGATCCAGGAGAATCAATTTATTCACTTCTCATTGTGAAGCATTAATAGATAATACATTCACTAATGTCATAGATAACAATATGATGAGTATTTTATCTTCAGTGACCGCTTTCCCGTATTCACAGTACTGTATATGATTGCAAATATAACAAAAACAACCAAGATAATAAAACACACAATAGGTGAGTTAGGATGGCGGAGGCATGGATGCATTAAAAAATAATTTACTGACTCAGGACTGGAATTCAGTACATAAAGAAAAATATATTGGTTGTCAGACTTTGGCAGTAAGTCGGATTCGTTTCCAGTAAGGGTTGGACTCCAACCAGTTGTCTACAGTCAGGGCCAGCAAGGCCCGCTTTGCTGGCCTAAACACAATCACAAGCACTGACCTCCATTTACAACTCGCATTCAATTGTATTCATTTATTTCCAATAGTCCATTGTATTCATGTCATAGTGTGTCTTTGCTGCCCAGCTTCCAGTAGTGTGTATGTTAGATTTTCTTTTTTTTTTTTTTTTGCCCAATCAGATTTCAGCTTCTATGTGTTGCTATGTCAATGTAATCTGCCCAGAGCCTTCAGAATCAGGAGTGCTGGCCCATGACACATAGACACCATTAGCAATGGCAGTTTATTTTATTTTTTTTAATCCAATCAGATTTCAAATTCACAAAACTTGTCTTAAGAGTGACGTCGGCATTTTTCTGTCCTCTTGCGATTTTCATGATTGGCGACAGAGGAGGAATGCCAGACATTAGTAAAAAATATAGTTTTAAAGTGACCTCTTCAAGGAAAACGGACATTGTGAGGATAGGTGTGCCAACACCGTACCTGGAAAAGGATTCTCTCTGAATTGTGTTTTCACATGTGCACAGTCAAACTGGCTGTATGAGCTCAGCTTTTGTGGGTTTTCATGTGTCTTACCAGGCTTACCTTTTGAATGAATCTTTTCCCACACACTGAGCAACTAAAGGGTTTTTCTCCTGTGTGTCTTCTCATATGTATAGCCAGGTGTGCCTTTTGCGAGAATCTTTTTCCACACACTGAGCAACTAAAGGGTTTTTCTCCTGTGTGTTTTCGCAGGTGTACTTGCAGCTTGTCGTTCCGGTAGAATGTTTTACAGCAAACTGAGCAACAGAAAGGCTTTTCTCCTGTGTGTTTTATCATGTGCGACAGCATACAATCCTTTCGAGAGAATCTTTTACCACAAGTTGAGCAACTAAAGGGTTTTTCACCTGTGTGCATTTTCACGTGTTTTTCCAAATTTTGCTTTGCATTGAATGTTTTACCACAAGTTGAACAAATTAAGGGTTTATCACCTGTGTGTGTTCTCATGTGTGTTCTCAGATTTGATCTTTGAGTGAAAGTTTTACCACAAGTTGAACAACTAAAGGGTTTTTCTCCTGTGTGTATTCTCATGTGTGATTGTAATGTTTCTTTGTGAGCGAATGCTTTACCACAAGCTAAGCAACTAAAGGGTTTTTCACCTGTGTGTCTTTTCATGTGTGATTTCATATATTCCTTTAGAGAGAATGCCTTCCCACAAACTGAGCAAGTAAAGGGTTTTTTACCCGTGTGTGTTTTCATGTGTGATACCATATAATGCCTTTGAGAGAAGGTTTTACCACAAGTTGAGCAGCTATAGGGTTTTTCACCTGTGTGTGTTTTCATATGTGATACTATATAATGCCTTCGAGAGAAGGTTTTACCACAAGTTGAGCAGCTAAAGGGTTTTTCACCAGTGTGTATTGTCATGTGTATTTTCAGACTTTCTTCATGAGCGAATGTTGTACCGCAAACAGAACATCCAAAAGGTTTTTCACCTGTGTGCGTTCTCATGTGTAAAACCATATGATGCCTTAGAGAGAAGGTTTTACCACAAGTTGAGCAACTAAATGGTTTTTCACCTGTGTGTGTTTTCACGTGTCTAATCATATTTCCATTTCGAGCAAATCTTTTACCACAAACAGTGCAGCTGAAATGTTCTTTAAATGAGTGACGACTCCTGCATGTATGAGAGCTTTCCATTTCAGAACATGTCGACTCATTGTCGTCACCTTGACAGTCTGCGTCCCTCCTCAAACGTTCTTCTATGTCGTCACTGTCTGACAGCGGAGCTAAGAGGTTGTTGGGTGGTGGTCCTCCACAGTGGTCTCCACTTGGACTGTGATAATGAAGCTGAGATGACTCAGGTGGGTCGTCGTCTTCCCTCTTCACAGAGAAATCAGCCTGCATGTCTTCTTTCTTGACGTGGTGGTACTCTGGATCCTCCTCTTCCTCTTTAATGTGGAGGGACTGAGGACCCGTGTGTTCCTCTTTAATGTGAGAACACTCAGGATCCTCGTCCTCCTCTTTAATGCAGAGGGGCTGAGGGTCCGCTTCCTCTTTAACGTGGGGAGGCGGTGGAACCTCATCTTTCTCCTCGACTTCACTCTTCACAGAGACACCAGTCAGTAGCAACGTGCTAACATCGGCCTCCTCCTCGTCGACTTCATTTATGTGGGAGGGCTGTGATTCGTCCTGCCCCAAATTGGAGCTTCCCCCATGCGACTGAGGGCAAATGTCAACCTGATGACCCATCAGCTGCTGGATGTCTGAAAGACACAACACAAATACAGTTTAGCGCACATGGGTCCAATCCTGAAAACGCTTATTGGCAGTTTATCCCCGCTTAATCAATAATTTATAATAATCTTCAATGACCCTACCATGCATGTTTGTTTTTTTTGACCCTACCATGCATGTTTTTTTTAATGTGGGAGGAAACCGGAGTACCCGGAGAAAAAAACTTGAGTAGTTGTTGTTTTTTTTTTTTTTTTAACTGAGGCTTTGACTGAGAATTATTTTGAGTACAAATTTTTCGTCTTACTGCAGTCACATTATTGTGAGTTAACAGTACTCTTATTTGAGAACAATTTGTGGCAACTCAACCCACCCCTGCTAACGTGTAAACACAAAATTGACTATCTACGACCGAGGAGGTTGCAAATAAAGAAAGGAGATTAGGCGAATGACTTTCCCATCCCGTTTAGTAGTTAAAACTTGCACTGAAACGTTTACAATGAAACGTTATTGCGCCTTTCTGTGGACACATTTGAGAAGAGCAGCGGCGAGCTAGAGAGAGAAGGCAAATGTGTCGTGAACGGACCTTGGGCGTGTTTGTTTAGCACCATGCGAGCAGATTCCAGTTGCTGTGGATGACGCTCATCGTCCTCTCCCGCTCGACAAAGTTCCTTCTCGTACAACGCCATAATTCTATTAGAAGCAAGTTGTTTCTTCGCATGAGTCACGTTCTCACCCACACGATTAGTTTTTCTTTTTTCTTTTTATGTTTACCTGCTGACTCTCGCGAGATCCTATTTGTCTTCCTCTTCTTTCTGTTCAACCACGGTTTGCAAACTGACTGCATGACCGCCATCTAATGGTTTGGAATGATTACTGCTTTGGCTAAAAGATCTTCCTAGATCATTCCATTCATCCACCCATCCATTTTCTGAGCCGCTTCTCCTCAGTAGGGTCGCGGGCGTGCTGGAGCCTATCCCAGCTGTCACCCTGAACTGTACACCCTGTACCATTTCACCATTGCTATTTTTCTACTCTGTTTAGCTTGCTGGGTAAAGTTGATCACTTCTACTATAAAATATAGAAGGTTTACCTCGTTTACAATCATTGCATCTTCTTTTACATTAAAATAATTATGTACAATTTCATAATCTTGCTTATTAGTTTGCTGATTTAAGTGAACTAGTTGAGCTGCCTCGGCAGATGACATATTTTTCCTTTCATTTTAGTTACCTTTTTAATTCAAACTTTTGTCTGGCGGGCAGTAAATACTACGGCGCTACCCGATGACGCCACTTCAAGGCGACACACACAGAAAGTGAACTACAATTCCCAAGCGACTGGTTGACCCTCTTTCTGTTTCCGTTCTGTATCCGAAATAAATATGTTTAAAATCAATGCCGGAAGCTCATGTATGAAATTAATTGACAAAGACAAAAACGAAGGACATTTTCGCTGTAATTATAGTTAGTTTTCGTTAGTTTTGAAAAGGTAAAATGTTGTTTTAGTTAACGGTTTTTTTTTAAATTCTGGTTTGTATTTTATTTTGTTTGCGAAAAAGTTTTTTTTTTTTCAATTTTAGTTTTAGTTATTTCGTTTGTTTTTCTTTACTATAGTCTTGATTCAAACTCACGTTACAGTAAATGAGAGTCAGCACACACCTGCCACCATTTACATTAGAGTGCCTCTGATTAAACCAAAATAAAGCTCAGCTGTTCAAGTAGGCTTTTCCCGACACTAGGAGAAGAAGCCTGAAGGATTTGTGCTAACACTGACTAGTATTTGGACCTGTTCACAATCCACTGTATGTGAAACAGGTTAACGGACCTTTGTTGTATGCTGTGCTAATGAGCATGACTACGGTTTGATGACATGATTGTCTGAAGCTGAACTGTCTTATATTGTGTTTTCTTTATGGCTGGTGTCTTTTGACAAAAGTTCAATACATGTAAAGTATATCATTTATTTATACAAATATATATGTAAACACGAACGAAGCCCAAACATGCAATATTGTCATCTTTGGTGGCTCTGTGGAGACATCTTGTGTTAAAAAAGATTTACAATTTACGTATTTGAGCAAATAAAGGCAGGCTCTTTAGATTCCAGTGACACCTACTTTTAAACTATCACAACCACAGGTGTAGCTTATGGTGTCAGTGACCAGAGTCTTATTAATTAATTTCATCAAGATTAGAACTCAGGGTGCCACATTCACCACCACCAAAAGTAGCAATAATTTAACTACATGAGTAGAAATGACACAATTTAAACCATTACACCATGTATGTATAAAATAACACATTAAAGAGGCAATACCAGCCAAATGTAATCATTGTAACAACAGTCAAGCATGCTGGGAAACGCTTCCTCCTCTGATTCCCTAACACATCACAATGTCTTTTTAATTGTCCAATGTGAATGTGTTCTATACTGCTTTTATACCCTTTACACATGACCATTTTGAAAACAAAATTAATAGAATAATATCTCATTCATCTATCATTAGTCTTGAATGACACAGGTGTCCGGACCTTATAAGTGAATACATTTTATATCAACAGCACCTCTCACAGAGAGGACTCACAAAAAGAGAAGACTCACAAAAGTATTAAAGTATGAAAAAACTACAATTAGTGTTAATACAATAAAAAGAAAAGCATAACAACAACAATAACAGCATAAGGTTGGTGGCCACTTTGGCAGCATTGTCATCGGCCCGAAGACCATTAGTGACAGCAAAGCGCCAGTAGGTTTACCTGCTGCCACAGCGCTCAATTGAACTGGGTCAGCAGTGTCCCACACAATTCAAAGTGGAATAGTTTTTAGGCACTGACGAACGAAACTAGTTAGGTTAGATACTGTACATCTGATTACGCCCGGTTTGTTAAAAATGAATCGCTGTAATGCTTCGGTAAGAAGTGCAACTGTGTCAGCATCAACGGTAAGTGTGCAGATTTATTTTCACCTATTAAACTGCCTTTGAAAAGTGACCCACAGGCTGTCACACGGCCGCCAAGCCAGCCGGTCGAGCAACCGGAGCGTGGATCCGCCCGGTAAGCGCCCCATTATACAATATTAATCAATGACAAGTGTCATTAATTAGCATTTTTAAAGTGTATTAAAATTAGGAATTGAACATGATTTCGAGATGGTGTTCTGTTAATGTTGCTGGCAACAGTATATGATGGCAATTTAAGTGTGAAACGACCAAACCATGGCGGCCTCCATAAGGGTGTAGATATGATGTTTCAAATTTTTTGGGGAATAAATATTTCATTGATTCACATTCTCACACATGCGCACTATCGCAAGAGTGAAAGACCTAAACATGGCAGCCGGCGTAAGCAATAAGATTGAATGTTTTAACATATTTATTAGAATAAATAGTAGGTTTACATAAAAAGCATTTAAAATATACAGTAAGAGAAAGTTTTGGCAGCTTGGGTTTAGTTTAACATTAACTGCTTTTGGAGAATGTCTAAGGAAGAGACAGCTCTTCGCTAAAATCGAAGTGCAAATGTGTAGATCATCTCCATACAAGGGGTTTGAGACCACATCAAATTTAACATCTCTGAGAGGAAGCATGTAGAGCGCAGACAGGATGGCCCTAAGAATGACCCTTGAGGGACACTGCAGAAAGAGGGACAGACTCTGAGCACCAACCACAGAAATATGTATTTGATAGCTACAGTGCCGTGAAAAAGCCGTCTGAAATTCTTATATTTTTGCATAGTTTCCCCACTGTAATGTTTAAGATCATGAACCAAATGAGCATAGATCTCGCCACACACTGATCAACTAAATGGTTTTTTTCCGGTGTGTGATCGCATGTGTATTACCATGTTAACCTTTTGAGTGAATCTTTTTCCACACACAGAGCAACTGAAGGGCTTTTCTCCTGTGTGTGTTCTCATGTGTATTACCATGGTTGATTTGGCAGAGAACGTTTTAGCACAAGTTAAACAACTAAAGGGTTTTTCTCCCGTGTGTGTTCTCATGTGTATTTCCAGATTTCCTTTTCGAGAGCATGTTGTACCACAAACTGAGCAACCAAACGGTTTTTCTCCTGTGTGTATTTTCATGTGTGATACCATATGATGCCTTAGAGAAAAGGTTTTACCACAAGTTGAACAACTAAAGGGTTTTTCTCCTGTGTGTGTTCTCAAGTGTGATACCAAACGATGCCTTTCAGAAAAGGTTTTACCACAAGTTGAGCAAAGAAAGGATTTTTCCCCCGTGTGTGTTCTCATGTGTTTTACCATGTTAAGCTCAAGAGCAAAATTTTTACCACACGATGAGCAACTAAAGGGTTTTTCTCCTGTGTGTGTTCTCATGTGTGATTCCAGTGTCTTCTTTTGAGAGAATGTTTTACCACAAAATGAGCAACGAAAGGGGGTTTGACCTGTGTGTTTTTTCATGTGGGAGTTCATATATTCCTTTTGAGAGAATGTCTTATCACAAGTTGAGCAACTAAAAGGTTTTTCTCCTGTGTGTATTTTCATGTGTCTAATCATGGGTCTATTCTGTGCAAATTTTTTACCACAAATTGAGCAGCTGAAATATTCGTTAGGTGTGGGATATCTGCGTTTTTTAGGAATTTTTCTTGCTAAGAGATGTCTCCTTTTCAGAACATGTCGACTGCTTGTCATCACCTTCACAGTCTGCATCGCTCCTCAAACGTTCATCTATGTCATCACTGTCTGACAGCGGAGCTAAGAGGTTGTCTAGTGGTGGTCCTCCACTGTGGTCTCTACTTGGACTGTGCTGATGAATCTGTGATGACTCAGGTAGTTGGTCTTCACCATCTTCAAATTTCACAGAGACGATAGTCAGCTGCAAATTGCTGACATCAGTTGGCTCCTCTTCCTTCTTAATGTGAGGGTGCTCTGGATCCTCCTGTTCTTCTTTAACATGGGGGGACTGTAGATCCTCTTCGACTTCACTCTTCACCGAGACACCAGTCAGTGGCAACTTGCTAACATCGGCCTTGTTGGAGGGCTGTGAATCGTCCTGCCCCAAACTGGTGCGCCTCCATTGCAAATGAGAGGGACGATCAACTTGATGAACTATCAGTTGCTGGATATCTGCAAGACACAAGCAACACAAATACAGTTTAGCTCACAAGGGGCAAGCATATGATCTGGTATGACTAGAAAAAGTGGTGTTTTTTGAATAAAAATAATTTTCAGACATATCGGTGGCCAGCCTAAGCACGAACAGTTTGGATGTTTCCAATAGCCACAAATACACTGAAAGTGAACATGAAGAGAAAAGCAAGATTTTGTCACAGTGAGAAAATTATAAACTAGGGGGGAAAAATATACTGGATTGTAAATTATGTAATTCCATGAATGTAAACACAGACCCCTGTCAAGTGATGGTGTCCGAATGTGGAGAACCATCTGATAAAAAGAAGACAGCTTGATAGGTCAAAATTGCATGTTAAAAAGCCTTTACCACCAAAAACTAAATTCCTTAAGATTTTAGTCAGAAAATTAAACCAACAAAACCTTGTAACCATTTTAATTTTATAGTACCATTTATTGCATCAAAATCAACAACATTTAGACCTCCCTCAAGATATTTTACAGTGTCACTTCTCCTAGAAATAAATGACATTTATTTTCCATCCATCCATCCACCCATCCATTTTCTGTTCCGCTTACCCTCACTCGGGTCTCAGGTGTGCTGTAGCCTGTCCCAGCCATCTTGGGGCAAAAAATTGTTCTGATTTATTTTCTTGATAAATTTGTCAGGATTATCTCTTTATGATCCTGTGTTCTGTTGCTGATACTGTATTTTTCCAGGCTCTGGGCCTGCTGACACTCAGTATTTTTACAATCCCTGGCCATTGTGGATGGGCGGAGCCTCTGGCATACACCTGCTTGGCATCATGATTAGCTACAGTAGGTTCTTATGCACCTGATATATGTTGCCCATTGACATTTGCCTCTTCGATCGTGTGTTTCGCTTGAATGTTTCTATTCAATTCTCTGGGCCCGTGTAGTCCAGGAACGGCTCCCTTTGTTTTATTTCTCCTTTCTTTCCCGTTAGAGTATTTAGGGTTCTTCTACGCTAATTCTTATCTCGTTATTGGTCTCTACAGTTGTGTTTTTCTATTACTGCTTTTGCAACATCCTTAGTTGCAACTCTTTGCGTGAGTGTTTTCGCTCTTTTGTTTTATCGGCTATCCACCTCTGGTGTGTTTTGATTAATGTAATTCGTGTCAGTCTTCTGCGAGGTAGTTTTTGTAATTATCTTTGCTCACGTTGTTTGTGCACCCTTGGTTAAATAATAAATAAATAATGATTTGCTTTTAAAACTGTGTTGGCTCTGGTTTGGGGTTCAAAGTTCTGTACACGCGACGGTGTCATCTCATAAGTAGGCTGTTGATTCAAGTCTAGACAAACAGCGGTGACATAGCAGTGCATGTAAGTTTTGTTTTAATTTTTAGTTTATGGACAATGTGCACATGCGAAGACATGAAGAGACTGTTACACCAGATTTAGCAGGTAGCTAATTTCCATTTGTATCTGTTATACTGCCTTTGTACTATTGATAGGTGATGTTCACACTTTGAGAACATGCAATTAGGTGTGGAAATGTTTGGACAGGCACAGTCTTAAAGGAACTGTAAAGTGGGGGGAGTCACATTTGACACACCACATACAAGAGTGTTGTTAACAATTTACAGTAATAGTTTCTAAATTTGCAGTTAACCCAATTTGTCTTATCCTTTGTAACATTGATTCCTAAATATTTAACTTCGTTTTTCATTGTGATCCATAAGAGGGTGATAGTGAATAGCCAACAACATTTGTTCATATTTAAATATAGACCAGATGAAGGTGGAGGCAACTCCTTTAAAGCTGCCGGCACCCGAGTTTTATTCTTTAAAAAAAAAAGTTTTTTTTTTTGGTTTTTTTTTGTGTTTTTTTTAAGTGTCATCTGCTCGTTGACAAATAACCCTTCACGTTTAATGAGCGTTACGTTTTAACTCTCGATAGTGAAACGTCACTGTGCTTTTCTGTGGACACATTCGAAATCCGCCCAAATAAATTCACCCAGGAGCTCCATTAAGCTCCTTAATGGAGAAAGTAAACGTGTACACTGGAAGGCTAGCGAGCATGTGAACGGACCTCGGATATGCAACTGCGGCGTCTGAGCAGCTTCCTGCCGTCGCTCGTTCTCCTCTCTGGCTCGACAAACTCGCTGCTCGTACGACGCCATCGTCCTTTTAAAAAGCACGGAGAGTTCGTCGGCAGCGGTAATAAGTTCCTTGCGCAAACCCACTCGTTTATTTTTTATAACGTTTTCCACACTAGAGTTTGCATGGTGGGCCTTTCATTTTCTTCTTCTTTTGTTTAATGGCGGGTGGCAGCTTGCGTTTGTTACACTACTGCCATCTATTGTCTTGGAGTGCACATCTGTCTGACCCCGTGAGACAATTTGATTTCCACATAGAGTTAAACTGGATTATCAAGTCTAGCTGCTAAATGTTAAGAGGGCTTGCCATAGGAAACGCCTTCCTCTATGGTGGTTTTATCTTTTCTCTCTATTCCTTCTAAACAAAAAAAAAAGGGAAAATCCAGTGTTCTGTTGCTGTGCTAAAAAGTAAGTTTTGCTTTAATTTTTTCATTACACAATCAAAAAGGGGCAGCATACATTCCAAAGAAAAGTCATTTTACAAAATAAATTTTAAAAAATAATGATAAATGCCGTTTTAAAGCATCCACAACTTCAAACGGCTGCCATTTTGGGGCAGTACGGACAGCGGCTCAAAAAGAGAACATGGGAAGAAAGACAGCTGCAGAGGTTAGAATCCAAATGGTTTTTAAAGCAAAGAAAAAAATTTACATTAAAAATGACATAGCAGTGCATGTAAGTTTTTATTCTTTATTTTTAGTTTATGTGCACATGCGAAGATATGAAGAGACTGTTACACCAGATTTAGCAGGCAGCTAATTTCCATTTGTAGCTGTTATACTGCTTTTGTACCATTGATAGGTGATGTTCACACTTTGAGAACACGCCATTAGGCGTGGAAATGTTTGAACAAGCACAGTCTTAAAGGAACTGCAAAGTGGAGGACAAAAAAAAAAACAGTTCAGGGAAAATGCATTTTTTTTAAGGTTGTAGGAGTTTCTTGATTGCTAGCTGCAGGCTGTAGTGGTAGAAATGGGACAATTTATTATTACTATGTAACTCACAATTGCACCAAATAGCCACTGATGGAATGACAGCTCGGTACTTAGTGGGGGGAGGGCCGACTCATGCAGAAAGCCCAAGCCCCGCACAAAAAAAAAAATAAATAAAAAACTGAGATGGTGAAATCTCCATAATTCACAACTAAATTATCTTGTTCAGTCTTTGCGCGTTTTCAACACTTCAAAGGAAATGACTTTACTGTCCCTCTAAACACACACAGCAACTCCTCAGTTTCTAGGTAAAGCCCTAAGCACAACACAAACACCCAAAACAGAGTGAAAGACTACAATTAATCAGCTTTGCAGAAGATTTGAAACGGTTTGTAGTTTACCGAACAACAAAACGCAACATTCATCAGCTCTTCAGAATACAATTCAATAAAACAATATATGGTGTGATTGAACTGATGATTACTGTAAAACATTTACTCTCTCTGTGTTGTGCTTCCGCATATGTGCAGTCAAATGGGTCCTCCGAGCATAGCTTTTACCACACACTGAGCAACTTACAGATTTTTCTTTTGTGTGTGTTCTCTGTGTGTGCCACCAGGGATGATTTATGTGAGAATGCGCGATCACACGAGGAGCAACTGAAAGGTTTTTCTCCTGTGTGTGTCATCATGTGAGCTACCATGGACGTCCTATAAGAGAACGTTCGATCACACAACGAACAACGGATAGGTTTTTCTCCTGTGTGTATTCTCATGTGTACCGCCATCTTTGTGTTCAAAGAGAACATTTTTCCACACACCAAACAACTATGGGGTTTTTCTCCTGTATGCGTTTTCAAATGTGACACCAGATTGCTCCTTTGAGAGAAAGTTTTACCACAAGATGAGCAACTAAACGGTTTTTCTCCCGTGTGTGTTCTCATGTGTGATACCATGCTTGAACTGTGACTGAAACTTTTACCACAAACTGAGCAACAAAAGGGTTTTTCTCCTGTGTGTATTCTCATGTGTGATACCACGCCTGCATTGTTAATGAATCTTTTACCACAAACTAAACAACTAAAGGTTTTTTCTCCGGTGTGTCTTCTCATGTGTTTATTTTTTTCTGAGATAGTATTGAACCCTTTACCACAAACTGAGCAACAAGGTTTTTCTCCCATGTGTTTTCTCGCGTGTCTGATCAAAGCGGACTCATGAACGAACCCTTTATTACAAACTGAGCAGCGATGAGGTTTTTCTCTCATGTGTGTCGCCATTGCTCCAGTCGTACGTTCTTCAAGAGCAACTCTTTGATCGCAGTCTGAGTAGCTTAAACCTTTTTTAGGTGGCTCTATATTGCTTCTCAAAGCTTCTATGTCGTCACTGTGTAACAACGGAGCCGAGAGGTGGTCCGGTGGTGGTCCTCCACAGTGGTCTCCACTTGGACTGTGACGATGAAGTTGTGACCACACCGGTGGTTCATCTTCAACGTCATCACTCTTCACAGAGTCAGCAGTCAGTGGCAACTTGCTGATGTCAGTCTCCTCCTCTTCCTCCTTAATGTGTGACTGCTCTAGAACCGCCTCTTCCTCTTTAATGTGAAGGGGCTGTGGACCCTCTTCTTCTTCTTTAATATGCGAGGGTTTAGGATCCTGCGCTTCCTCTTTTATGCAGTGATGTGGACCCTCGTTTTCATCTTCAACGTGCGTGGGCTGTGATTCTGCCCCTTCCTCTTTAATGTAGGGGGGCTGCGGACCCTGTGCTTGCTCTTCAAAGTCCTGGGTCGGGTGATGTTCCTGCGCAAAAGTGGAGCCCCCCCACACGTCTGCAGGACACAAGCAACACAAACACAGTTTAACTCATACAGAGTCAATTATGTTGTGATTCTACCGTGTGTCATTGTAGTTCTGTCCAAAATTACAATATGTATCTAATGCGATAATATGAAAAATAAATATAATATGAACGACACATCGTTCTACACAGGAACATTGTGTGAACAATGAGTGAAGGTTTTTGTAACTATAGCACTGAAACTACTTAGTGGTATAATTTTTACATCACTTTCAAGTAGAGTGGACCCCAACATACATGGATTCACCTATTTGCGGATTTTTCTCTCTCTCTTTTTTCATTCTTTGAGGTTAGGGGAACTAATCCTGTAAACGCGTAGTGGTGGTTTATCACTGCTTATTCAAAAAATTTCCATCCATCCATTTTCTGAACCCCCTTATCTTCACAAAGTTCATGGGTGTGCTGGTGCCTTTTTTTGTGTGAAATTCAAGTTTGTAATGGCTAACATAACAGCAGCATTGCATCTCTGGATTTCAGATCAGAGCAACAACTTTTGAGTTGAAGATGAAGATCGGGGTGAATCTCAGCTTGTCACATCAATTATGAGATAAATGCCAACATGTTGGAAGTTTAGGCACCTCGCATTCGAATAGAGTATGTATACATACCATATCAACTATGTATGTGTCGCGATGGAGAGATTGTGGAGTTAATGTGTTTTGTTCATTTGCAAATAAATTTGTATTTTGCCATCAAAAGGCCTTTCTCAGTCTTGTTTATGTTTTACAGTTTAAGGTGTCAAAAAAGCAAATTATATTACCATCAAAGTCACTGTTCTGCCTGACATTTTACAAAAAGCTCATTTCTCCACTTGTGGGTGAAAGACAGGCGCTTTGGGTGAAACCAATCACTCAAGAATGGAAAAAGCTAGAAATATTTTATGTGGGAAATAGTCTACTCTTTCTTTAAGTTCGGTGCATATATCGGTATAGAACAGTTTTCCATTTTTTGGAAAGAAAGACAAATTTGTTTGGGGAGGGGGGGGCGTCATTCACGCCAACCTGGCAACAGTGTCTGCATTGTTGTGCACTTGCCAGTGTGATGTAGCCACCTGACATGAAGAACGACGGAAGGAGCTCCAAAGATGATAAAACTTGGATTCAAAAATTATGTTGTCAATGGAGTCTGCAAAAATAGGATGGCAACCTGCATGGCTTTCAACTCGCCCATTAAAGACATAACAACAACTAGACGTTTCGCCGATCTGATTGGTATCAGCCGATATTTAGCATTTTATGCTGATCAGCTTTAATGTCATAATTCGCCGATCTGATCAATGACGTCATTGATCGGCTGCGCAAAAGACATTTTCTCCGCGTCGTCATCGTGCACAGTATATTTGACCTGACTGATTAGAATACATGACCTGAGTCAGTTTTGGTGTGTGTGAAGTAATTTAATTACAGTAAGTTCGCAACCATTATTTCTGTCATGTAATGTTGGTTTGACCTGACTGATTAGACTACATGATCTGACTAGAGCAGTGATTTCCAACCTTTATGGAGCCAAAGAACATATTTTACAATTGAAATATCTCACGGCACACCAACAACCAAAAGTGCCACAAAAAGTGAAAAACTTTTTCATTTACTAATGAGACGAGAGCAGAGCGGAAAGTAGCGTCTGAAATATAATGCCAACCGCTGAATGCAGAAGAGGTGACGTGGCGTTGCTAGTGACCAGTTGTGGAGATTTATTTAAAAAAAAATAAAAAAATAAAAAAAAGATAGTTGTGTAGATTTTTTTTTTTTTTTTTTTAAATAGGTGCGAAAACATTTGCGGGCATGACGAAAGATTCGTCGCTAGAAGATGCCAGGTGTGTTATAGGTCTGCTGTATCGGATCACTTTGCATTACGATGACGGCGACAAAAAAGTGCATTTCACCATTAATAAGTACAGTACAAATTGTGAGTAGCTATATGTCAATATAATTTTAATACTACTGAACGCGTTTACTGAAGTGTCACCATTAAAATGTCATCTATTGTGTCGGCTCTGTGATAAAGCTGTCTTTGTTTTTAAAATTGAGACCACAGCATATGAAGCATAACCTTTAATCTAATTACAATTCTCAATTGTCCAGAGTCAGTACTTCAAAATGAGTTTAATTCTGAGCACAGCCACATCTCTAGTTATGAAAGCATGTGCATAAGTAAGCAACCACATTATCTCACATTATTAATAGTTGTTTATTCTTAATTTTCTCAAAAAGATTGCCATTTTTTTTTTCAAATGAGTTGTACAACTTATGTGTACATTCTAAGGTGAAAAAAAGGTGTGAAAATATGTATATGGCTTTTGTTTGATGAACCGTAGGAGTTACAAGACTGTCGCCACAAAGTAAACCGCATACTTCCATCCATCCATCCATTTTCTGAGCCACTTCTCCTCACTACGGTCGCGGGCGTGCTGGAGCCTATCCCAGCTGTCATCGGGGAGGAGGCGGGGTACACCCTGAACTGTTTCCCAGCCAATCGCAGGGCACATACAAACAAACAACCATTCGCACTCACAGTCACACCTACGGGCAATTTAGAGTCTCCAATTTTTGTTGAGAAATAAAGCCGAGTTAAATTGAGTTTGAAATACAATTTTAAAAGAATTCAATGCAATAAATGCAATCAATCATAATCTCAGTTGTTCATTTAAATGATCAAGGTTTCATACTTTTTTTAGTGTCATGATTTGTGAAATAAAAATACATTTTATTACTAATATATGTTGCTTGATTTCCCCCCCGACCCCCACAGTGACTTGGGACTTGTTTGAGACTTGAAGGTTTATGACTTGAGACTTGCACATATGTGACGTACTCCCACCTCTGGCAATATGGGAACTGATTTGAAAACGACTAGCAGTGAATGATTTAAAAAAAAAAAAAAAATATATATATATATATATATATATATATATATATATATATATGTATATATACTTTTAATTATTACAACTTTAATTGCAGACTTTTTTACCCTAGTATTCCTTTATAAAAGTCATTTAAATGTTTTATTGATGCAATAAATATTTTAAATGCTACACTTTGTTTCGTTAGACCCGTTATAAAGACACCTGCTTTCAGTAACGAGAAACGGTGCAATGTATGGAGTCATATGCTCAAGTAGTGAAACGTTATTGTGCCGCTCTGTGTTTACATTTGAAAGACACGCAAATCCATTCAACCAGGATTAGAGCGGAGTTTAACGGTGAACATAAATGCGTTGCATAGAAGCCCAAGCTAGCCTGTGAACAAACCTCGGATGCGTAGCACCGTCTGAGCAGTTGGCCCTTGTCCTTGTTGCTCGTTCTCTCCTCTCGCTCGACAAAAATCAGCCTCATGTGACGCCATTGTTTTATCAAAAAAGCGCGGAGATTTCGCCCTCACCAACTCTTTACACCTTTTTAGCGTTTTCCCACTTTATTTCGCCTCCTGGGCCCTGTCTGTTTGCTAACCTTCTTCTTCGTCGTCGACGTCGTCTTCTTCTTCTTTGTTGGCGATTGGCATCAAAATCAAACGTTCAAGATGCATTACCGCCATCTACTGTGCTGGAGTGTGGGTCAGAGTACGTCTATACATATGTACAGAGTAGAATGGTTGGGAATATATTTTGGGATGGGTGAGGCTTATGTTAAAAACATAATCAAAACACTTTGGAATGGAGGTCACACAGGACAGCATTTCTATAAATTACAACAGACGGTGGGGGTCAAGAAGGCAGCAGGCTGAAATAGAAGGGAACAAACAATTATAACAAGATTAAGATTAGGTCATAGTGGGATAAATGAGACAATGCATTTAATTGGGAAGCATGGTATGGGTTTGTGTGAATGTGGAGCGGAGGAGCAGAGTGTTGAATATGTTATTTGTTATTTTCAAAGGTATGAAATAAATAGAGGGAGGCTAAGAGATGAGTTGAAGAAAAGTTGGGTTCCAGTATTTCATCTTCGAAATGTACTGAACACTGAAGAAATTAAGATCAAAGCCTTGTTTCAGTTTTTAAATGAAACAGGATTGATAAAGAGAATCTAGTCTAAAGTTTATTTGGTTTTTATTTATGTTGCTACCTTGTACTGGACATATGTATAGACGTACACTGACCCACACTCCAGCACAGTAGATGGCGGTAATGCTTCTTAACGTTTGATTTTGGTGTCACCTGCCAACGAAGAAGAAGACGACGAAGAAGAACAAGAAGAAGAACAAGTAGAAGAAGTCGAAGAAGAAGACGGCGACGTGTTGTCTTGCATTTAGCGAACCGCTGCTCTTCTCAACGAAGGAGACACAAAGGAGTTGCAAAGCGCCGTTCTTGCTACACTTCGAGTCAAAATGTTGAAAGATTTGGTGAGGGAGCGACTCATTGCGGCCGCCGACGAAATCTTCGGGCTGTTTGAAGGAACGATAGCGTCGTACGAGGAGCAACTTCGTCGAGCGAGGGAGGAAACCGAGCGACAACGACGACAACTGGAAGCTGTTTGCAAGACTCAAATTGTCATACGCATGGAAGGTATGTTCACTTCTACTTCAGATTTACATTTTATTTATCTAATAAGAGCGTGGAAAAATTAAAGGTGTTGTGTCTGCCTTTCAAAGAATGGCTCCAAAACGTAAGACAATGAATGTGAGAAGCCACGTGAACAACACGTTTAAAAATTTTATTTTTATTTTTTTAATATAAATACTTTCTTTGTCCACGAAGTCCTTTACGTCTTCTGTGTATTTGAATCGTCCCAGACCCCCACACCATGAAATTAATAACAAGAAAATCAACGCTCAAAAAAACCAAACATGAATTTATTGTATAAATTCTACTTGTCCTGAGACAAAATGTAACTGTAGCTGAAGAATGTGAAAACAGCTCAGTTGGTATAGCTCCACTGACTGAAGAAGGGTTTGTCCTTCTCATCTTCTGGCTGCCTGCTGTCGAAGTCTTTGAGCAAGACTCTGAACTCTAAATAATTGCCTCCAGATCGCCATTGTTACCTGGTTCAACAAAGCAAATTAAAGTTAAACGTGTGGGCGATCCTACCGTCCATCCGTGTCGCAGCTGGATTGACTGTAAAGCGGTTGAGTATTTGAGTATTCGAATATCCTACTAAAAAAATTATTGAATAATCGAGTATTCAGATAAACTTGCATAAGAAAAAATAAGCCGTTTCACTGAATAATAAATGACCAATTTTTTTTTATAGATGTTTTATTTGGTGAATTTTCATTGAGCAGCAAACTGTATTTTCTTTTCTATAAACATTTTCAGTGAGGCAATTTTAAACAAATACAAATGAATACAACACAAACACAAGAGGTTTAAACTGAAATGTATTCAAGTATAAAAAACAAGGCATTAATTAAAAATAGGCTGCACACAATCAGGATTTTTAGTGCCGATCATTGAGTTTAAAAAAACAATAATTGATCACCGATCACAAGATGGAGCAATGTGTATTTAAATGACTTGTTCATTTACTGTGTATACAGGGTGATTGAAAAGTTAACTCCCTATTTTAAAATACTTATTTATTCATATGATGTAATATTTTTCTCTTTTTTGTGTGTATGTTCCATGATTAAAGGAGCAAGTCTATTCTACCAAACCAACGACTTTGGAAGAACTTGAATGGCGAATATGATAAGTTATGTCTTCCATCCCACAATAATTCCCTGTGAAATCAGTTAATGCGGTTCCCAGGTGGCTTGAGAAACTGGCTAATGCTATGATATGCGCCCATGTCGAATTTTAAATAAAACTCCATGCAATACACTTTCTTCACGTTCATTTCTTGTAAGAATGATAGTTCCAAAATAAATTACAAGTACTTAAAAATAGGGAGTTACTTTTCAATCACCCCGTACTTCTGTACTGTATACTGAGTAACTTCACAATTTTTCTCTAGTCCAGTGATTTCCATCCAGTGTTCTGTGGCACATTTGTGGGCCATGAGCGATCTTCAATTATCAAATTTTACTTAACTGCTCAAAAAAATATTAATTTACAAGAAATGTATCTTTGTTACTCTATGCCAGTGAGGCATAGTGACAGAAGAAATAAATGCTCTTCTATTAGATGGCAAGAAGTATATACTGTAATTACTGTGTAGCTACTTTTTGTGACATTTTTGTTTGTTGGTGTGCTGTGCGATTTTCCAATTGTAAAATATGTGCCTTCACTCCATAAAGGTTGGAAATCACTGCTGTAGTCAGGTCATATATTCTCATCAGTCAGGCCAAAACAACATTACAACATGACAGAAATAACAGGTGCTAACTTACTGTAATTGAATTACTTCGCACACACCGAAACTTTAGAGCATGATTCGACATAACGCAAAACATGTTTACGTACAACCGTTAGTGCTACCACTAGCTTGCTAGGTTACATAACGTTTTGTTGCCTGCTTGCGAGCCGTATCGGAGTAAAAGTACGTGAACATACCTCAAGCAATCCTTAAATGGACATAATGTCCCGAGCACCAGTGACCACCACCACGTTTTCCCCCATTTTGTTCTTATAATACACGCGGCGCGATGTCGTCGCCATGGTAACGAGTGTATCCTGTCGCGTTTGAGTTGACAGTGATGAAGCCCAGTCATCTTAAAAGATGGGATGCGGTGGTATCGGAATACATAATTTTATTGTAGTAGTCTGACATAGGGCAATCGTGAAAAACCTAATTTGTCTCGTAGTCTGATCCAGGCATTACGTGTTGTCTGTCTCAGACGCAGTGTCTGTCCCGCACACAATGGCGACGCGGAGTAAATGTCTTTTGCGGAGATCGGGTCTGCGAATTATGACATTATAGCTGATCAACCGATCAGCGTAAAATGCTAATTATCGGCCGATACCGATCAAGCCGATCAGATTGGTGTAAAGTCTAATTAAAAATTGTACAAACAGCCTTTATGTTGTGCAACGTCAGTTGAGCAGCGAGCATTTTCAGGTGTGACATAATAATAATACAGTAGGTTCTTGGCTGTGCGTGTGCGCTCTGACCACCTGATTAAAATGAAGACACCTCAAAAGGAAACACAAATGACAAATATTACCTTCATTTAGTTTGGGTACATGGCCCATTTTACTCTAAAGTCCTGTCTGACCACCTTTGCCACGTTTCACAACCTTCCCTGAAGACGTGCCATTACAGTACCAAACACATCTCTCGCAATCTTTCTATGATGTATCCCTGCTTTCAGACAGGAAAATAAGTACAGGAAGTCCTCGATTTACGAACAAGTTCCGTTCCTACGCTGGCGACGTAACCTGAATTTCCGCGTAAGTCGGATTTCCCCGTTAAAGTCGAAATTTACGTTGAAATACTTCTGTTACGGGTATTGTCCCACGTGATTGTGACAGCAAGCTCAGTGTGTGTGGGCGTGTGCGTTGATGTGTGAATGAGGCGGGACTGTGAGCTATTGGCCTCCACTAAGAAAAGCTCATTCATTTCAAATAAAAACAAATTACATAATAGACAAATCAACTTACAATATCACTAAGCGGAGGGAAAAAAATTGTTATATCGCACAGGTCTATATCATAGCGTATTAGATTTGGCCCGTGTGACACACACGGTGTGGGGTAACCTGTGCCTGTGTTGTTTGTGTCCTGCAGACGTGCAACAGGTGATTGGCCGTCATGTAGAATTTAGCCCTCAGTTGCAGTGGGGGAGCTCCAGTTTGGAGCCGCAAGATCCACAGCCCTCCTATGTTAAAGAGGAAAATCTACAACCCCTCCATGTTAAAGAGGAAAAGGAGGATCCACAGCCCAACCATGTTGAAGAGGAAGTGGAGGAGGTAAGTGTCATAAAAATAGCGCTGAATGGTACCTCTCTGGAGAGGGAAAACGAGATACCTGAGCTTCATAATCACAGTCCAAGTGGAGACCACTGTGGAGGACCACCACCGGACAACCTTTTAGCTCCACTGTCAGACAGTGACGACATAGAAGAACCTTCGAGGAGCGACGCAGACTGCGAAGGTGACGACAAGCAGTCGACATGCTCTGAAAAGGAGACAACGCTTAACAAGAAAACTCCTCGGATACACAGGAGTCGTCATGCTCCCAAAGAAAGTTTCAGCTGCTCAACTTGTGGAAAAACATTCAATACCAAGAAGATATTGAGAAAACACACTAGAACGCACAAAGGGAAAAAAAACTTTTGTTGCTCTGTGTGTGGTAAAGCGTTCCCTCAAAAAGCAAATGTGGTATCACACATGAAAACGCACGCGGGAGACAAACCTTTCAGTTGTCCAATTTGCAATAAAACGTTCACTCATAAGCAACATAAGGTCACACACATGAGAACACATGCAGGAGAAAAATCCTTCTCTTGCTCAACTTGTGGTAAAGCTTTCTCTCAAAATAGCCATCTGGTTTCACACGTGAAAACACACGCAGGAGAAGGAACGTACAGTTGCTCATTGTGTGATAGAACATTCTCTCAAAAGGCGTCCATGGTCAGACACATGAAAACACACGCAGGAAAGAAACGTTTGTAGTTGCTCGAGTGGCTGTAAAACCTGTCAAAGGTGTTCTCTGGTATTAAACATGAGTGCGCACACAAGAAAAAACCATCATGTCCATAGGTCCAATTTGATTGTACATGTCCGGGGACACAACAAAAGGACAAAAACGCCTTTGCAGTAGTTCCCCACAATACTGCGGCAAGCAGACCATGAATTGTTTTTATTGAATTTTATTTTGAGCTGTAAATACTGATAATCGGCTTGTTTTTTGTGGAGATCGTTTTCACCAAGGAATCCTTGGGACTAAAATTTCATATTGAAGCAAATTAAAAAAAAAAAAAATGTGTGATAAGACATTGAAAACCTTGAACATTTTTTTTTAGTTTTTTATATATATATATTTAACTACGAATCAGTACAGGCCTTTTGGTTGGATATGCAGGGCTGGCTTCAGTCTAAACATCTTGAACTGTCACCTTGGATGATGGAGTCCATTAAGTTTGGTGAAGACAAGAATTTAGATGTTAATAATGTGCTGTTATTTTAAAGTTTTTTATTGTTATTCACAACTGTAGATATTTCAAGACAAAAACCTGTCTAAACCATTGGTTGAATGAGTTTTTACTTGTATTTGAAGTTTGTAAAGATTTAAGAAAAGGCTTTGAACTTCTTTCACTGCTTCATAAGACTTCATTTTCTAAAGCCCTCTTGTGTATGTGAGTAGGTTTTTCTGTTGTCTACTGTAAAGCTCACCACACGGCTTTTGGTGTGCAGATTGAGTGAAACAAAATGGGAAATTTTGTTGTATTTGTTCTTTTAAAAAAAAAATAAAAGATATTTGGGTCCACACTCCTTGCCAGTAGGTGGCAGAAATCCGCCATTTTGTTGTTTGCCACCCGCCATTTAGTGATTGAGGAGGGGAAAAAAGACAACGACAAAGGTTTCAACGTGACCGGCGTCGAGAACATCGATTGTACCTCAAGTGTAGTCCCTGTGGTTGTTGAGCAGTTGAGAAGAATGTTGAAGGACTTAGTAAGAGAGCGACTGAAGGCGGCCGCCGACGAAATCTTCGCACTGTTTGAAGGAACGATAGCGTCGTACGAAGAGCAACTTAGTCGCGCACGAGGGGAGAGCGAGCGACAACGACGACAAGCAGAAGCCGTTTGCAAGTCTCAAATTATCATACACGTCGAAGGTATCTTCACTAAACACCACTGAATGTTGACAGTTGTATTTCGTTATCGTATAACAATTAGAAATGGATATGAGCCTGATGTATGGAGATGTTTCGTCGTCTGTACGTTTTACAATCAACAGTCGAATGGCTAACCGTGTTGGCCGAGAAAATAAGTTGCTCCGAAATGAGTCACATTTGTCCGTAACTTTATCGTTAAAGCAAATTGCACAGAAGCTTTGGGGTATAGCCTTGCTTGGCAACATAGGGCCCAAACCTTCATACTGTGATTTAAAACGCGCCCCCCCACTCCCAAAAAAAAAAAAAAAAAAAAACTAGAATAGCTTGAATAAGAACGTGTTTGGCATTTCCAACCTAAATTATCATGTAAACCAGATTAAAGGACAGCAAAGATGATCAAAATTAAAGTGTGAAACGTCGATGAAACCTTTAAAATGAATATAGGGGGTTTACACAAATGAACTGTAGTCCAGACCTTATGCATCCCGTGACCATTTTGTGGAAATTATTTGGACTTTGATGTTTCTCATAAAGAAATCAGTTAAAATCAAAGGCTACAGGGCTGAAATTTGGCCACAGTTTTGAACAAGTTAAACATTAAAATAGCACCTGCTGAACATTGATTATACATTATCATCCCTTGTCCATTTTATGACACAATTGACCCCCATAAGAAATCATATTTTTCAATATACTGTAAACCTCCTGTTATAATGCTTTTCCTATGAATACCGAATGAATCCAAGCATTGGGGTGTGAAAGATACAAAAAAAAAAAATGTTAAGGGTGTAATTACACCCCTAAACCACAAAATGGAACCAGAGACCGAATTTTATTTGGTTTTTTTTTGCACAGCCAAGCTGCTTTCTCTCCTGTTTCTAACGACTTACAGGTGGCACTATGGCGCCATTTTAAAGTTTAACTTGTTCAAAACTAGTCGCAGAGTTACAGCCCTTTTAGTGTTTGATTTCAACTGATACATCTTCATCATACAAGTCCGAAACATGGACAAGGGTTCTATAAGGGCTCGGCGACAGCTCATTCATGTAAAACCCTCTAAATTCATTTTAAACTGGTGTGTCTATCAATTTGTACTGTGTGCTGTTTCTACCCCTACGTGTCAGTAAAGCCTAGGGCATTGAGTTCTGCGGTGGCCGGGAAGTACAAAACACTATAACAAATTGTGAAACAGTTTTCCATTTTCAGAAACCAAAAGCCAAAACACGTTTATGTTTCAGAAAAAAACTCAACAACAGCCAAAACACTTTTACATTTCAGAGAATAAATTAACAAAACACTTTTACAAAAGACTAAACAAATAACAATTGAGACCCAGAACCCAGAAAGGGAACGTCCTATTTCACAGACATTCTTGGAAATCCCACGCCCTTTCTCGGTAAGACCCGACCCGCTTCAACATGATTGGCTCCTGCATCGCGGGAAGGGTAGGCTACGCAGATGTAACGAGATGTCCATCCCAAATATAATTTAAAAAAAAAAAAGACATTTATTATGGCTAGGTTTAGGAGTAGGGTTGGGGTTAAGGCAGTTGAGAATGAGTTTGGGGTTTAGGTGAGACCTTTTTTTGTTGAGTGTTCCAAACTTTCATATGCTTTTTCATCTTTAGCCTACTTTCAAAAGGCTGCCATCATTGGAAAACTTAAATGCAGAAACAGAAACTGATGTTAATTATTTCTAATTACCGGTAATTAATTTCAGTCACGAACATGAAACAATAGCTAAAAAAAAAATCACTTGAAAGCTGCAATGAGTATTACGTTTTTCACACAATAATCTGAAGCCCTTTTCATAGCAACGTGACAAGTGGCTACCATCTTTGTGGAATTTCCAGGGGGGGGGGGTGAAATAAGCACTTCAAACGCCACTAAAATCCTCCCAAATAAATCCAGGAAAAAACACTGAGGATTAAAGCACCTATTGTACTGGACATACTGCATTGTACTGGACTACTATATAGTTTTTTTTCCTTTTTTTACTCTGTCAATATGGGGTGCTTTGTGGGCATTAATGAGGGGAAAAATAATTTTTAGCAAATGGCTGCAATATAACAAAGAGTGAGAAATTTAAGGGGGTCTGAATATTTTCCATACCCACTGTACAAAAAACAAATAGCAAGCATAAAATGTATAGATAACACTGTACTAATTGTGTTTTCTATACATTTAATAATAATAAAAAAAAGTTATCTGGCCTTGTGTGAAAAAGTAATGGCCCTTGAAATTAATAACTGGGTGGGCCATCCCTCAGCGGCAACAACTGAAATTAAGTGTTGTCATCATCTCTGTGGAGATATTTTGGTCCACTAATCCTTGCAGAATATTTAAAAAAAATAATAGTAATTTGAGAAGGGGGCAAATAATTTTTCACTTCGTGGTACATCCAGTGAGTTTGTGGGTTAGGGTGGAAAAAAAAAGAGCACCAATGCCTCTGGTACTCCTTTGAGAACCAGAAACGTTTTTATGCACACCTCTGGATACTGTAAATCCAATTTTTACACTGTTTAAATGCAATAAAGGCGTCTGATGTGGCAAAAGTTAAATAAATGTCGGTGTATGTTAAGATTTGTGCTATATGAACACCTTTACTACTTAATTTAATATTAATGCTATTATTTTGGTCTGTGCTGTAGTTAGCGCAAAAGGGTGTGACGTTATCAGAAGGCCGGTTGACAAGACGAAGGGAGACTACTCTCCTGTTGAGACGCCTCATTTTGAAGACCAATTTTCAATATGATGCTTTTTTTTATTATTATTTCTGTTAAAGTTGTGGAATAAATATGCCTGAAGGCTATAATGAATGGAGATTTAGTCACTCTCACAACCAAGGCAAAGATTCAACAGCTTAATAATGTAGAGAGATGGCTAGCAAACAGTCTGTGTTATTTCTTCATAATAAAAAGTGTGTATTCAACAGATTAAAAGCAAAGTAAACTTCCTTCAGGGGCTGGCACAGATTAATTCTATTTCCATTCATTTCAGTGAGAAACTTTGCTTCCATTGAATAATGGAGTCACAAAACAAGTTCCACTGTACCACATATCGTACTGTCTCTCATACTTGACCCGTGTGAGTTGAATTATGTTTTTGCTGCTTGTGTCTTGCAGACGTCCAAGTGCTGATTGATCGTAAGGTTGAACTTCCCTCTCAACAGTGGGGGAGCTCTAGTTTGGAAAAGGACGATTCACAGGTACTCTGTGTTAAAGACGAAAATGAGGATCCACAGCCCCCCCTTGTTGAAGAGGAAGATGAGGATCAACAGCCCCCCCTTGTTGAAGAGGAAGATGAGGATCAACAGCCCCCCCTTGTTGAAGAGGAAGATGAGGATCCACAGCCCCGCCTTGTTGAAGAGGAAGATGAGGATCTACAGCCCCGCCTTGTTGAAGAGGAAGATGAGGATCCACAGCCCCCCCTTGCTGAAAAGGAGGGTCCACAGCCCCTCCACGTTGAACAGGAAGCGGAGGAGCCACAGCCCTCACACATTAAGAAGGAAGAGGAGGCTGATGTCATCAAGTTTCCGCTAACTGGCGTCTCTGCGAAGGGTGCAGACAACAAAGAAGAACAAGCCAAGTCGTCACAGCTTCATCACAGCCCAAGTGGAGACCGCTGTTTAGGACCACCACCAGACAACCTCCTAGCTCCACTTAACAAGAAAACTCGTCTTAAAAGATTTGCTCAGAACGGTCCTATTAGGAGACACATGAAAACGCAAACTGAAACTAAACCCCTTCGTTGCTCAGTTTCTGGCATATGTTTTAGTACTAGGTCAAGTATGACGAGACACAGGAGATCACATGCAGAAAAACCATTTTGTTGTCCAACTTGTGGTAAATGCTTCTCTCAAAAGGAAAATCTGGAACCACACCTAAGATTACACGCAGGAGAAAAACCCTACAGTTGCTCATTTTGTGACAAAAAATTCATGCAAAGGTCACTTTGTGAAAGACACACGAGAACCCACACAGGAGAAAAACCTTTCAGTTGTTCAACTTGTGGCAAAACATTCACTACAAAGGGAAATATGATCTTACACACGAGACTCCACATACGAAAGCCTTTTAGTTGCTCAATTTGCAGCAAAACATGCACTACAAAAGCGACTATGATGTTACACATGAGCAAGCACACAGGAGAAAGACCCTTTAGATGCACGTTTTGTAGCAGAAAATGTATAAGCAAATCAAAATTAGATCGACACATAAGAAGCCACACAGGGGAAAAACCTTTCAGTTGCTCGATTTGTAGCAAAACATTCACTATAAAAGAAAATATGCGCTCACACATAAGGCGGCACACAAAGGAAAAAACCTTGAGGTGTTCAACTTGCGGTGAAACCTTTACTCAAAGGTCAAATCTGAAGGCACACACGAGAACGCATCCAGAAGCAAAACCTTTTGGTTGCTCAATCTGTAGCAAGATGTTCACTCGTAAGGGATCTGTTGTAAGACACATGATGAGAATACATAGAGACGCAAAAAACGTTTAATTTTTCAGTTTGTGGTGAAAGCTCTGCTTACGTGGCCAGTTGGCTGCAGCCATGCAGACCCACAGCACCGAGCGATCTGTACCTACACTGACTGATTTGATTTAGTGTTAAATAAATAAAAGGCGAAGAATTTTAAAAGTGGACCTTGTATCCTTCTATTTTTCTGTACGTGGCCTTTGGAAAAGTTCAGACACTCCTGATAAAGCCATTGAAACTCTGCATATATACTAACATGGCGGTTCCATAGCTTGTGTGTTGTAGGAAGGTTAGAAACGGCGAGACTTAACACACACCGCATCCTCTATTGGAAATAATATTTTTTTTTTTAAAAGAAACCAGGGGCCTCTTGACCCTGTAACATATTCTGGAACCTAAAAAATACATTTCAAATATTCCTATGTCCTTTTGTAATTAAGGAAAGTTACATTTTAAAGGGATACTAATCTAACTTTAGAATGAAAATTAAAAGTTTTTATTCATTGTGTGTGTTCATTATCAACCAATGGCATTGCTATCTGACGTCATGTGACAAATTTGTCCAATTGTGTCACAGCATATCTGGCTTTAGAACTAAAACGTGATGTTTTGATTCACGTTTTCAGATAGCTATTATTGTGGCGCAATTCAAGGGAACCAAGGACAAGTAACAACTCACAGGGGTAATTAAAACAGATATACATGTCGACAGCGACATGTTAACGGAGGAGTAGCTCGCCTAGCAGTGGCCACCAGCTAATAGTTACAGAAAAATCTCCGACCCCACAGAATTTCTAACCCCAATATAGAAACAACAGAAAATACCCCCAACAAAAACAAAAGTCAAAAATCAGTTATTTTTTTCTATTTTGGAATGCCATTATCAAAATAACACAGTTAACAACATTCAAAGGAAAGCGGTGACTACAAATAGTTTTCATTCTCATTTGGTAAATCAATACATGAATCACTGCTAAGGCTGCGAACTGCCTGGCATGGCACAGATCTGTACAATATCCCCCGTCGGATTGCCAGCACAGTGACTTTGGTACCATCGGTGGCACTGGACACACTGGATCTGAAACGAACGCAATGAATAAAACAAGGGTATCAGTTGAATTTTAATCTCTAAAACATGTTTGTGTCTTCCAGTGGCTTAATGAATCTGGCAAAGGATGGTATTGTGTGGTCAAAAACAACCCGAAGAGTTGTGGCCGTTGTTTGCATCCTAAATCGAACAATCCAGAAACTCCGTAAACTGTTTTGTTCTCTTGATCGTTTTGTTCTCTTGAAATTGAAAAAAACACCCGGACTCACCCCTCATTATTCTCGGGGACTTTAACAAAGCTAAACTCAACCACGAACTCCCTAAATACAAGCAGCACATCGACTGTCCTACCAGGGAAAATAATACTTTTAGACCACTGCTACACTACGGTAAAAAACGTTTACCGTGCTATTCCTCGTGCAGCCCTGGGCTCGTCTGATCACTGCTTAATTCACTTAATACCGACGTACAGGCAAGAACTTAAATGCGCAAAGCCTACAGTGAAAAAGTGGACAAATGAAGCCAAGATGGAACTTCAAAGCTGTTTCGACTGCACAGACTGGAGTGTCTTTGAAAATTCAGCTGGCAGCCTGGATGAATATACGGACACTGTCACATCCTATATCAGTTTCTGTGAAGAGGTTTGTGTACCAACAAAATCTTTTCGCACATTCAACAACAACAAGCCGTGGTTCACTGCTAAACTTAAGCAGTTTCGCCAAGCTAAGGAGGAGGCATATCAGAGCGGGGACAGGGCCCTGTATAATCGAGCTAGAAACCAGCTGACTAAAGAAATTAACATTGCAAAAAGAAACTATGCAGCAATGTTGGAAAAACAGTTTAGCGCAAACGACTCTAAATAAGTCTGGCATGCATTCCGATCGCTGACTAATTACAAGCGACGATCCCCCTAAGCTGAGAACAATAGCACACTAGCCAACGACTTGAATACCTTCTACTGCAGATTTGAAAAGGACACTTTCACACCCCACACCCACCCGGCCGCACCCGCGACCACAATCACACCTCTGACTTCTGCGTTAACCATTCATGAACAGGATGTGAGACGCATCTTCAAACAACAAAAGATTAACAAAGCGGCAGGCCCGGACCATGTGTCCCCATCCTGCCTCAAAGTCTGCGCGGAGCAGCTCGCTCCAGTCTTCACACAGATCTTCAATAGATCTCTGGAAATGTGCGAAGTTCCATTCTGTTTCAAACGTTCCACCATCATTCCAGTCCCCAAGAAACCTGCAATCTCGGGTCTGAATGACTACAGGCCTGTCGCTTTGACATCTGTGGTCATGAAGTCCTTTAAACGTCTCGTGCTGGACCACCTCAAGAGTGTCACAGGTCCCCTGCTGGACCCCCTGCAGTTTGCCTACCAAGCGAACAGGTCTGCGGATGATGCAGTCAACATGGGACTGCACTTCATCCTAGAACACCTCGACAGTGCAGGGACCTACGCGAGGATCCTGTTCGTGGACTTCAGCTCAGCGTTCAACACCATCATCCCTGAACTCCTTTCATCCAAGCTTCTCCAGCTCAGCGTCTCACCTGCCATCTGCCAGTGGATTTACAGCTTTCTGACGGGCAGGACACAGCAAGTCAGGCTGGGGGAGGCCACAGCATCAGCACTGGGGCACCCCAAGGAGGTGTCCTCTCTCCGCTGCTCTTCTCTCTCTACACGAACGACTGCACCTCAGCGAACCCGACTGTCAAGCTCCTGAAGTTTGCAGATGACACCACTGTCACCGGCCTCATCAAGGACGGTGACGAGTCTGCATATCGACAGGAAGCGGAGCGGCTGGAGCTGTGGTGCGGCCGACACAACCTGGAGCTGAACACGCTCAAGACGGTAGAGATGATCGTGGACTTCAGGAGGCATCCTTCGCCACAGCTGCCCCTCACGTTGTCCAGCTGCCTTGTGTCAACCGTCGAGACCTTCAAGTTCCTGGGAATTACAATCCTCTCAGGACCTGAAGTGGGCGAACAACATCAACTCCGTCCTCAAAAAGGCCCAGCAGAGGATGTACTTCCTGCGGCTTCTGAGAAAGCACGGCCTGCCACCGGAGCTGCTGAGATAGTTCTACACAGCGGTCATGGAATCAGTCCTGTGTTCTTCCATCAAAGTCTGGTTCGGTGCTGCAACAAAAAAGGACAAACTCCGACTGCAACAGACAATCAAAACTGCTGAAAGGATTGTCGGTACACCCCTACCCACCATTGAGGACTTGCATGCTGCCAGAATTAAAGACAAGAGCGTGCAAAATCCTCTCGGACCCTCTGCACCCCGGTCACCGGCTCTTCCGACTCCTTCCCTCAGGTAGGCTCTACCGATCAATGCAAACTAGAACTAGTAGACATTCCAACAGCTTCTTCCCCCTTGCGATCAACTTCTTAAACACCTAACCTATAATTCCATTACAACAACCTGGCAATTTTTTTTTTTTTTTGACTGAGTTCGTTGTCACATTTCTGTGGGGCCAATTATGTATTACTCGTGCACTCACTGTAGTTGTCTCGCCATGCTGCACTATTTGCATATACTGGCCACTCATGCCAGAGTAGCATCTGCTCCATTTGCACACTGATTGAGGAGTATCTGTAACATTTGCACAACCGACATTGTCCCAGATGATCGCACTACTCGTCACTTTAAACCGCATTCACTCCTTGAAGTCTCAGCGCCCTTTGCACAATGGTCATCGCTCCGGACTATTGCGAGATTATTCATTCGAACTGCTCTAAGTGCTAGAGGACTCTGCATCTTTTTGCACAATTGTTTTTTGTCAATGTCTTTATGTCTCCAAAGTGTTTTGTAAATTGACTGTCTGTTGTACTAGTGCGGCTCCAACTACCGGAGACAAATTCCTTGTGTGTTTTGGACATACTTGGCAAATAAAGATAATTCTGATTCTGATATATAGTATCAACAAGCTATGTTGACACTCTTCAACAGGAGCAGAATACTGCATAGATAAATAAAAGTTGACCTCAAAGTTCTTCGCCACCTCGGATGGCGATGAGGTGAGAAATCGTGTCGTAAGCTTTTTCTTCGTTTGAAGTTCGAACATGACAGAATCCAGATAAAGGCCTTTCTTTCACTAATTCGCCCAGAGCTCTAAAACAATCGTTTCATACATGACGTAAATCCTCAAAAGCATGGAATATTTTCTTGGAGAACTCAAAAGTTTTTTGTGGTCAATACTTACTAAAACAAAAAAAATGTCTAAACCATAATGAAGCCAAAGTTGTCCTTTTATGTATTTTTAATTCTGTATTTTGCAATTGATTTTCTCTACGAATGCATTCGTCTAAGGATGGTATTAAGCACAAATATTTCTCTTAATGTACAACTGCTGGCAGACCTCTGTGTTGATCTATACAATTAGTACTGTCTGATATTTAGTCCTTTACATCTTATTGTAAAGTTGTATTTGGTGAATAATTGTACAGCGCAGTGGCTTGACTTAAGAGTGCCCCAACATAAAAAATGTTCAAGATACGAGTTGTCGCTCAGCTGATTTCCCCCTGATTTTCCAGCTGATTGTATGCGGTTTAAAGTGACGAGTAGTGCGATCATCTGGGACAATGTTGGTTGTGCAAATGTTGCAGATGCTCCTCATTCAGTGTGCAAATGGAGCAGATGCTACTCTGGCATGAGTGGCCAGTATTGGTCAACAACAGCGTGGCGAGACGACTACAGTGAGTGCACGAGTTGTGTATAATTGGCCCCACAGAAATGTGACAACAAACAAGTCAAAAAATTGCCAGCATGTTGTAATGGAATTGTAGGTTAGGTGTTTAAGAAGTTGATCGCAAGAGGGAAGAAGCTGTTGGAATGTCTGCTAGTTCTAGTTTGCATTGATCGGTCGCGCCTACCTGACTGGAAGAGCTGGTGACCGGGATACGGGATGTAGTTGACGAAGTCTCGTAGTTCCAGAATCGGCCGCTGTTGTTTACTGGCAATCAACAGGCAGAGGCTAGTATACAATCCGTATTTCCGGGTTGTGCGGCTGTTGTCCCAGATTTAAAGACTATATCCAGCTGACAGAAGCGCCTACGTCACGTCCATGTTGGCAGGGGCCACGTTCCCGTCAAACGCAGCGCATGGACAGACGTAGTGGCCATGTTGGAAAGAAAGTGTGGTTAAACTGTTATTATTATACTAAAACGTGTATTTAATATTTTTGTAAGCCACTGTAACATTATGCACAGTTCGAACATCAACACTGCACATAAATCAAGGAAATAGGGGTGGGGGGGGGGATACTTAAATGATTAAATAAAATTCATTGCACATTGGTCAAACTTTATACGTGAATGTTTAAAGTTCCTAAAGATTAAATACAGATTTCTTGAATTTACATGTTAAATACAACTAAACGGTACTTTGGCAGTGATTCTTCAGGAATCACTTTACTAGATAAAGTAGATTGTTGATGCTTATGGATGGTGTATGTACTGAACTTTACATCTTTCATCTGTTTTGACAAAAACCGACAAATCCACCACGACAAGGTTAAAGTAGCTTTTCCGTAAGAATTTGGGCTTTGGAAGCGGAGGGTAAGCGCTCTAACCCTTTCAGTCTTGGCATCTCTCCTTGCATGCGTACGTGCATGTGATCTTGATCTCTGATTTGATGTGCAACAGAACATGTACAGCAGTGTGTGAATTGAATTGAATCCTTGAGGGATTACAATGAGTATTGAAGGGAATATAGAATACTTTATATTCTAATATGTAATTCTAACTAGTTTGGAAGAGAATGTGTATTGGAGTATATTGCAGGAAGGCCCCCATCGGGGGGTATTTGGCCCCCATCAAGGGGGTATTTGGAGACAGATGTCAAGGAAGAAAGGAACTGCGGGGAGCCACTATAAACATTGAATGCAGGCGACACCTGGAGACGGCGTCTGGAGCCAGATCAGATAGTCATCATTCTGCCGAACAATGATGACGTCAGATTACGGACCAATCAGACGACAGCGATTCCATACTGGCCTTTTTGAAACATTGTATAAGTCTGGGGTAGAGTCAGATAGTTTTAGTTCGACTACTGTATCTGCTAAGGATAAGATAGGGTAGTTACGAACCCAGAGCTCTGCAAATGTATAGACTCCTCTGTCAGGAATAAATTGGTTGGTTTTCATACATTTTTGTGAACGAAGTTCTTTCACGAAAACGAGCACGCTTGGAACCACGGGAGGTATAGGAGATTCTAAAACACAGGTTCTTTCAGTATATTACATGTACTAATTTGGAGTTTAAGAACGTTGCCTAACCAAATGTTCTGTATCATATTCAGGTTGTGCACATTTTTCCATGGTGCAGAAACCCCCCACCAAATTTATCAAATTAAGTTTGAGCACACTTGTACTACAATAAAGTGGATCTCTATAAACAAGAATATCATAGAAAGTAGCAGAGCATAATTAAAAAAAAAAATAATTTACAGATCAAACCCACTGCAACATACTTTCCGAAAAGCCAATCCCTACCAAATTTCTATGTTAATATTTTTGGTTGTTTCTTTTGTAATACTGTATTCTAATTGATAAAGATGGTGAATTTGGGGTAGTCAGCTATAAGCTATATAAAAACAAAAGTAAATATTTCACAGTGTGTGCAATGCAGCTGAAATCCAGAACACTGCTCCGAAAGAGAGAACATTTCAGGAAACAATTAGGATTTGGTTTGTGTTTAATGACAAAAATTGGACTGCAAAGTTGAACCTGGCAGGTCTCGGGGCCCAAGAACGTCACACTGAACATCGACGCGTCGTGTCTGACACAAAAGATCAACAGTAAGGCTGCCATCTTCCAAAAAAATATTTTTTTTTTTTGCAATATCATCAACCACATTCTTTTATAAAATTCAACCTTATATCACAACAGCAATTAAGCCAGACAGTCTATATTGAGTGACAAGCAGTTTTTTTTTGTGTGTGTGGTTTTTTTTTAATAGCTAGCAGCAACATAAATGGAGGGTTTGGACCCTCACAGTGCAGCTACCAATGCGTGGTTCCACGTCAACAAAGTGTACCTTTGAGTCGGATAACTTTCTTCAAATGATTGCATTCTAAATTTGGGCCTTTAGTGTGGTTCTATCCAGCTGTATCATTTCCTTTTGCTCTTGATAGCCTGCTCCAAAGGGTGAGGGCAGTTGGGTCTTCGTGTTTTCTTTGAAAAATAGGTGGACCCACAGTCTCTTAAAATGAAACAATGATCCTAAAATATATACACAGAGAGAAAGCTGCTTGGTAGAAGCTTTTAGCCGAGATGAAGTGGACTTTTGGGTATCAGTGCAAAGAAAAAAAAAAAAAAAAAAAAGAAAGTTTAAAATCTTAAAATAAAAAAAACATGCCCAGATAAAAGTAGAGATAAATAAATAGAGAAAAAGAAATCAGCACGCTCATGTCCAACAGTTTCAGGACAGTAGAAAATTAATAAAAAGCAACAATTCATGCTTCAATGGCCAGACCAAGATCTAGTTACCTTGGTATTTATCCCCTGATTCATAGAATTTGGTTAAAAAAAACTAACTGAATGGTGCATACATGAGTCACCTTGTTAAAATGAACACTTTAAAACTCCTCTGAAAGGGGCGGGGGATAAAACACTTAAAAAAGGCCCAAGATGGCTTCAACTCAAGGTGTCCTGACTTTTGCTCTCAAATGGTGCTCTCTTCCTGTCAGCTCCGACAGTCTCGGTTCAAATTGACAGGGTTTCCGGGTGGGGTGGTGGGCGCTGCCTTCCTGGACACGAGTAGAACCTCCGAAGGTCTGTGCAGCCACTGCTCACTCCACCTGGCTCTTCCCATGACTGGAGCGACCCAAATTGCGGGTAGCTAAACTGCCTGAACCACAAGCAGAAGAACATTTATTAAAACACAGCTCAATACAAAAACCAGACACCCTATAATGGAAAGTTTTATGTCGATTAAGGAATGACTCATTTCAGGTGTGTTCCATCTCGTCAACATGGGGAAAAAAGACTTTTCAGTCGAACCTTTAAGGTTGACCACAATCCTTCCCAGGACACTGGTCCAACTCTAATTTGATCCAGGGCCAAACTGTCATCATCATAAAATCTTTATTAACCGTAAAGACAATTTTAATATTCTTACATGTCATACAGTGGTAAGAACAAGTATTTATAATCAATAGTTATTTTCCAACCACAGCACTTATTCACAGTACCAACAGTGTCTGTGGTCCTTCTCTTAATACTACTTGTTTTGTAGCCAAATATCCACAAAAAGCCAAAGGAAAAAAAATTCATCACGCACAGAGTGGATCTCTTCCTCCCTCCTATAAATGACTGTGATTGGATGTAGGATCACAGTCACACTGTATTTAAACTAACTTCTAAAATGGAGAGGATAGAGCATATGACAAACTTTGTCTCAATAATCCTCTCCCTTTGCAGAGTTTCTGCAGGGATTGGGCTAGGTTTAGTTTCTAGTATTTGACAAAGCCAGTTAGTCCTTCGATGCTTGCCAATCTGAGGCCTCGCAAGATATGAGACAATTCATCCTGCAAGTTTGGAGGAATCGTTTTCGACAAAAAAACAGTTGAATTCAGATTTGAAGGAGAAATGGTCATACCTGCTTGTGGACTTAGCATCACATGTTGATGCATTTTCTTCTCATCTTTTGACGGTGAACCCTGGAGAAGTGAAATTCAACGGGTCAATAAATGTGTACGAATCATTCGTTGACTTAAGACTACATTCGTACTTGTTTCTCTCTGAAATTCCTCAAGAGGCCTGATGAGGACGAAGGGAAGTTTTCCATTTTGATACTTCCTGTGATACAAGACAGAAAAAAGATTATCGCACTCCATTGGTAGGAGGGCTGCCGCTATCTAATATTTTTTAAAATGACTATAATTTGTCGTGGATAATGCGTACCCATATATAATACGCAACTGCATTGTTGACCTCAAAATTCTAGAAAACCCTTCTACCCATGTATAATGAATTTTTACAATGCATGATTTTGCGTCTACCCATGTGATCAAAACTGATTATCTGTATTTTGTTAGTTTTTTCCAAAAATTATTCTGCAGTTAAGCACTTTATTTGAACACGTAATATTTTCTATTAACTTGCTCTTATTTAGAAATTCACAGCCCTACTTTTACTTAATAAATGAGAAAACACACAGTTGTTCTCATATGTTTGATTACCCAGGCAGAATTTGTAAGATGGATACAATTCTTTAAAGAAAACAAAGGGCCAGGCAAAACACATTTAATTTTATTTTAATGGGATTCAAATTGAACTGTCAAGCATATCAGAAAAGCGTTATCATTAAACAAAACATAACCATAAAGAAATTAACGATGGTTGTTGTTCAGTCATCAGTCGCATTTAAAAAAATTATATTTTACAAATTCTGCCAGGGTATGTAAACATATGAGCACAACTGTACATATATACAGTCATACGTACCCCTGTCAGATTGGAATGAAAGTGTAGGCTAATCCTTTTTCATAACCTCTAGGTGGCAGCGGCATATTGGAATGAAAGTGTACAGCTTTTTCATAAACTCTAGATGGCTGCATGCATGTATAAAATGTAAAAGTTTTTTCCATTTCCCCCTATATTTATGTATAATTTGCACTTTTGACTTGACAAATTTTTTTTTTGGGGGGGGGGGGGGGGGTGAAATGAGCAATATAGACGAGAAATTACGGTAAATATTTCTTACATATAATCAATCATCCCATTGATAAATCGAGTAATTGGGAATGCAAAATTAATTTTGTATTAATAAACAATAACGCACGCATGTGAGTTGCAGGCATTTCTTTTATTTTTTTTTACTTGGGGCTGCCCTCCTCACGTTGTACATATCTGGGACTTTGAATGCATGTGGCTTTAAAAGGCAGGGCCTGGCCTGGTGTGTGACGTGGGCGTCAGGGAATGAGATGGTAGAGTCGGCTGCCTGTTAACTGGGCAACCCGTTATCCAGTCTGTGTGTTGAGTGACTGCGTGAGTTGAGGCCATCGTCAGCTCCTGTATGAATGTGCTTTATTATGTTTGTTTTCTTACCTTTTGGTCAATGAAGCGACGAAGAGTGCACTGTGTTTATCCTTGACCTCTTACGGCAGCATTAAAATATGTTCTAATTAGCGATGGTAGGCTGTATTAAATTATCTATCATCAATATGTTACCTTGTGTTGGCAATCACAGACATGCTGTTGTGGTATAGTAGTATAGTTTGTTCTGCTTTGCAGTAGACGCATTGCACTTTTTTTTATTTTTTTTTATTTTATTTATTATTATTATTATTATTATTTTTTTTTTTTTATTAAAAAAAAGTGTGACATAATCCCAAACGTCGAGAAAGCTTTTAGGCAGAGACTGTGCTTAGACCTTTTTGGTATTCGAATTATTCAATTAAATGTTGCAGTAATGCTTCATAATGTGTTGTTTAATACAACAAGGTGTAGTGAACCTGCGGGGCCTCTGAAGAGCTGACAGTCCTTCTTGATGTGAGTGCTGGATCCACACAGGAAGCAGCAGCGTGGCTCTGGAGCGTCCCGCCGCCTCCAGTGCTCACTTTTGTGCCGGGACGCCGGCTCCTCTCCGGTGTCCGCTCGCTCACGCATGCCGTCCAGCCTTCTCTCAGAGTCGTGCCTGTGCCTGGACCTGCGTGATGCAAAAAATAAAAAATAAAACAAAACACTTGAGCGTGGCAGTCCTTTCACCTCTGAGCACGTTACTGACGACACTCACTTCCTGCGCATGGGGCAGTCTTTCATAAAGTGACCGATTTTGCCACAGATGCGGCAGCAGCGGTCATTGGGGGCCACCTCTCCCTCAGTGAGGACTTGGGGGTCAAAGAAATACTCCTGAGGAATGTGCAGACAAAGTCGAAAAAGTCAGATGTTAGTTATTGTATGGGTTCACCGGGTGTCGCCCCCTTTACAAATAACTTGTAATGTTACTTATGTTCAAATATCAAGACTGTCTCAGTATTGTTCTGCTGCGGTTTTCACCCCTAGTCGCCCTGTCCACTCTGTCCCGCTGTCTGTCCCCCCCTAAAACCCTTTTCTGTCCGGCTGCATTGTCAATAAACAATAGAATAATTAAAAATTTAAAAATAAACAAGAGGAAGTATTTCAAACTCCCCTGTTGCACAGCAAAACTGTTCCAGCACAAAGGGATACAGATCCACCAAGTGACATTTTCAGGAAGTTACCATGGCAACCACGCCGATCTCTGACCCTGGGGCTGAGACAGAATGTGCTGGGAAGTGACTCCCCTCCAACCAGTCCACACCATTTATACAGATGAAGATCTCTCTCTCAGGGTAATTCATGTTACAGCAGTTTTACTATTTACTATACCAACCATCTGACTGGGGTACTCGGGAGGAAACACCTTCACCGGGGTGCCAAACACTGTTCTGCCATTGATAAAAGCCTTCATGATGAAATTGGTCACTGTATTAACGAAAATAAAGAACAAATGCAAAGATGGAGACGTATTTGAGAGACAATATAAACAAAACATGAAAATCTGAAAAAGGACCTTACTTTTTCTTGAAAGACCTGCACCAAGATTATGATTGAGGTCAAATGGATCTGCAGTGCAAGAAGAGTCATCAGTCAACTAATAATAGCACAAAGGCAAGCTTTTCTAGCACTTCACAGACAAAATAAATGACATATTTATACAAAGACAGCATATTTTTCCCTTTTGTTAAAGTATATTTTCCTGTCTAGTTTACACAACCTGTCTTATTAACACCTCAAACTGCTATGATTTGACTCATATTGCCAGATTGTTGTACATTGACATTTTTGCTATTCATTTCTTCTTGTGTGCTTCTGCCAGAATTTTTGTGAACACCCCCTCTCCTTGAGCCGTCACCTTATCATGGTGGAGGGGTTTGTGTGTCCCAATGATCCTAGGAGCTAAGTTGTCTGGGACTTCAGGCTCCTGGTAGGGTCACCCATGGCAAACAGGTCCTAGGTGAGGGACCAGACAAAGCACGGCTCCCAAAACCCCTATGAAGAATACATTAAATGGATCTAGGTTTCCCTTGCCCAGACGTGGGTCACCGGGGCCCCCCTCTGGAGCCAGGCCTAGAGGTGGGGCTTGAAGGGGAGCGCCTGGTGGTCGGGCCTGCACCCATGGGGCCTGTCCGAGCACAGCCCAAAAGGGTAACGTGGGTCCCCCTTCCCATGAGCTCACCACCTGTGGGAGGGGCCATAAGGGTCGGGTGCAGTGTGAGCTGGGCGGTGGCCGAAGGCGGGGACCTTGGCGATCTGATACCCGGCTACAAAAATTGGCTTTAGGGACGTGGAATGTCACCTCTCTGACAGGGAAGGAGCCCAAGCCGTGTGTAGAGGCGAGTCCAACTATATCTAGTCTGAACTTCTCAACCTCACACACCAGCTCGGGCTCTGGCACCAGTCCTCTTGATAGGGGTTGGACTCTTTTCCACTTTGGAGTTGCCCATGGTGAGAGGCGCCGAGCAGGTGTGGGTATACTTATTGCACCCCGGCTCGGCGCCTGTACGTTGGGGTTCACCCCAGTGGACGAGAGGGTAGCCTTCCGCCGCCTTCGGGTGGATGGACGGGACCTAACTGTTATTTGTGCCTGTGCATCAAACAGCAGTTCAGAGTACCCACCCTTTTTAGAGTCCTTAGAGGGGGTGCTGGAGAGCGCTCCAGCTGGGGACTCCATCGTTCTGCTGGGGGACTTCAATGCTCACGTGGGCAATGACAGTGAGACCCGGAAGGGAGTGATTGGGAGGAACGGGCCCCCCGATCAGAACTCAAGTGGTGTTCGGTTATTATACATCTGTGCTCACCATGGAGCGGTCAACTGATCACCACCTGGTGTTGAGTTGGCTCCGATGGTGGGGGAAGATGCCAGTCCGACCTGGCAGGCCCAAATGTATTGTGAGGGTCTGCTGGGAACGTCTGGCAGAATCCCCTGTCAGAAGGAGTTTCAACTCGCACCTCCACCAGAACTTCACACACGCCCTGGGGAGGCGGGGGACACTGATTCCGAGTGGACCATGTTCCGCGCCTCTATAGCCGAGGCGGCCGACCGGAGCTTTGGCCGCAAGGTAGTCGGTACATGTTGTGGCGGCAATCCCCAAATCCTTTGGTGGACACCAACGGTGAGGGATGCCGTCAAGCTGAAGGAGTCCTATCGGGCCTTTTTGAACTGTGGGACTCCTGAGGCAGCTGATGGGTACCGACTTCAGGACGGCTTCGAGGAAATTCTGGTCCACCATCCGACGTCTCAGGAGGGGGAAGCAGTGCACCATCGACTCGGGACGTTGTGAGTCGGTGGGGGGAATATTTTGAAGACCTTCTCAATTCCCCCTACACGCCTTCCCAGGAGGAAGCAGAGTCTGGGGTCTCTGAGGCGGACTCGCCTATCTCTGGGGTTGAGGTCACCGAGGTAGTTAAAAAGCTCCTCGCTGGCAAGGCCCAGGGGGTGGATGATATTCGCCCGCAGTTCGTAAAGGCTCTGGATTTTGTGGGGTTGTTCGGTCCCTATACGACCAGTGTCAGAGTTTGGTCCGCATTGCCGGCAGTAAGTCTTGTTTCCAGTGAGGGTCGGACCCCGCCAAGGCTGCCCTTTGTCACCGATTCTGTTCATAACTTTTATGGACAGAATTTCTAGGTGCAGCTGAGGCGGAGAGGGGGGCCGGTTTGGTGGCCTCAGTATTGTATCTTTGCTTTTTGCAGATGATGGGGTTCTGTTGGCTTCATCAGGCCGTGATCTCCAACTCTTACTGGAGCGGTTCGCAGCAGAGTGTGAAGCGGCTGGAATGAGAATCAGCACCTCTATATCTGAGACCATGAACCCAATTATGAACCCATGTTACACAGACGACTACTCAGCAGTTAAATAATTCAATACAAACAAACCACCTCCACATGAGGCTCATCGGTATTATTAGCTAGCATACTAGCCTAAATTACATGATAGCACAAACCTTTTGGCAGTGGCACGCAATACTAAGTTTTAGAGAATATAGGGAAATTGTAACAGCAAAGTAGACCACACGGGCTATTAATAGCTGTAACAGCAGAGAAGTAGACACATGGTTCCTGTTTCCCTTTTGACAGTGCATTCAAGTATTACCAACAATACAGCAAATAATTACACCCACAAATACCAAGATTCCACTAGATGTTGTCGAAGTGATACTTTCATTGTTTAGGCCCGAGCACAAAAACAGCGACAGGCTGAGATTCTCAGCTAATAACGGGGGTTAGGTTTAAAAAAAAAAAAAAAAAAAAAAAATTAATAAATACAAAATGAATACGAAAATTTGTGAATGCCTAGCTGCGAATATGCCAGGGTTCACTGTACTGTGTGCTGTGTTGTATAATTTGAATCTGTATCTACACCTGGTAAGTACTGTAGCACTTACTGACCTTCAATGACGATGTATTTGGACGTCCACTGCTTGTTGAAAGTGGTGAGGCGGGCTTTTTGACGGGTGCACACTACATGCTCTTTAAAGTCAAAGTCCTCCGTGTAGAACTGGAGGAGGCCGAGCCAAAGTTCCCCCACTCTCTCAGTGTTCTTGCCAAACTGTGGCCACCGACTTGGCTGCGGGTCGAGCAACAGTGCAGAAGCGTTAGAGAGATACAATGTGGACACAAATAAGTGTACAAAAGATACTGACCAGTGTTTTTAAATCATCATAGAAGTATACATTCCAGCCATCCACTAACACCTCAGGCTTCTTGTCACCATCGTAAAGCTGAAAAAACAGAGGTAGAGCCGTAACCATTTCAAATCAAGTGTATAGCGTTCGGAACAAGATCGTACAAAAAACAGCCACAAACAACCTACACCTATGACATTTTGACAAAACCAGGTGAATGTTAAAGTGTACCTCCTGGAGCACAGGTAAAAGAGGTGGCTCCCTCTGCTGGAGGAAGAAGAGAACCATGAGGGTGTAGGCGTAAGACGAGAGACTGCCACGTGACGCATCCCCAATGTCACACATCTGGAATTCAATGTGATCACAATTACACAAAACCAGCGACATTTCAATGACAGCTTGTGGTCTGTCGCATACAGACCTTGGCAAACACCTTCATGACATAACAGAGGATCTTCACTCTCCTGTCAATGGCTGCGTATAATGCTAGCAGTCGCGTGTTGTGTAGAGCCTGTGAGCGAAACCAAACCTCTAATTATGTGTAATTTTCACTCCGGTAGGAAACAAACTGCCGTGAATTTCCTACCAGTCTATTGTAAAGGCTGATGTCTCCCTCTAGGCCAGTACGGACGTGGTAGAACTTCACAATGGGGACTTTGGCTGTAGTGATTGGCAGGATGTTCCTCAAATCTTTGAGGAATGAACAAATGATGAGACATTCAAAAGCTTGTACATTAGCTTGTACAACTAGAATGAGGATCAAGTGCTTCTTACCAGGGTGTTTCCTAAGAAGCTTTGCAAGACGCTCGATGATATTGATGCAGTCGGCATCCTGAGGACACAAATTAGAAGCAAAGTCATATTTTTACAAACTGAGATAGACCTACTTATATGAATGATGACGCGGTTTGCCGACAGTAACGTCAAATTATAAGTCATCTCTGTGTTGCCAAGGCTATTTTACTGTTAGTTAAATACAGCATACATACATACAGCAACAGTCATTTTGGTAATTTTAAGTACATTTCATTGGGGTTTAGCTCGCAACAAAATGTATTTTGTTTGCTGCCATCTATACTGTATATTTAGCAAAAAGTGCATGGCAAAGTACTGATTTTTATTTTTCATTTTTAAAATAAAATGTCTGTTCACATTTTCAGCAATGTACAGTATGTTTTTGTTAACATTTCACCAATATTGTAATAATACTGAAACGTGATAATTAACAGTGGTGTCCCAAGAGGTTGATTTTTTGCTTTTTATCGTGAGCGAGCTTCAGATAAACCACCGCTCGAGTGAAAAGTGAGGGGGGGGTGGGGCCATTGGCGGGTGGGTGCAGTCGCCGATGCACTTCCAGCCCTTTATCGGGACAAACAGTTAAACACACAAAAATAAAATGAAAACACTCAGGACCATGGAGCAGATGCTAACACTGAACTAACCGCATGGTAAATGGCCAACCCGACTGACTGCAGCTCTTGAACTCACTCAGTAACCTGCACATCAACATGCAAAGTACTTGTGTGTGTGTGAGACTTACTGCTTAATTACGCTTTATGAAACCTAATCTCTTTAAATTCTCTTTTAATGTTTTATATTTACAATACACAGCTATTTTTATTTATTATAAACAAGTAAAAATTGTGGGATTTTGGAGGAAGTTATAGCGGATAAATCACATTTCAAGTCAGTTAAATGGGCAAAATTGATTTGAGTAAATTTGTTTATGCGCTTGAGCACAGAACTAATTAAATTTGTAAGTTAAGGTACCAGTGTAATTTAAAGATCCATTACATACAATTGTAATGATTTGGAGAGTTAATGAAGCCACAACTGCAAAGATAAACCTCACACATACTGTACATGCTGCATAGAAATCTGAACATGAGATAACGTACATCTATGGTGTCCTGGCCCTCTCGCACCATACAGATGTCAAGGTCACTCTGCCTGAAGCCAAAACCGTTTTTGGAAGATCCAAAGAGCTGCAGCCGAGCACCTGCCCCCAAAATGAAGGAATAAATCAATAGTTTGGGGTCATCCTACCTAAACTCAATGGCGAGGTTTAAAATACAGAGATATTTTAAGATAAAATGCTGATTGTGGTGTACTTCACCAGGGAACTGTCGTCTAACGAAAGTCTCTAGATCTTGCAGGATGGACTCTCTGATGGCCACTTCCAAGTCATCTGGAGCAAAGTCCACTGGAAAGAAGCACACACATCTTTGCTTAAACTGAAAGCTTATTCCAAAAACAATTTAATTAGTGCCACACTTACATTTGTTCATCTGACTCACAAATCTTATGAAAGTAAAAGCACAAAGGTATACAAATGGTCATGAATTAGGTATGCTTTTATTTCCACTATCTTATCTGTTATTGTGGACTAGAGGCTAATAACAGAAGTAAAACAGGAAAGAAGTGTGATGTGTTGGTCATCGAGTACACCACACAACAGTAAGTACGCACATGCTGAGTTTTTTTCTCGTCATGCGAGAGGTCTTGAACAACTCAAAAAAAATGAAGAACTACGAAAATATTTTTACACCAACTCACCAAAACACTGTTCACAGACTTGGTCAAGCACACTGAGAAAGTCCGGTGTCATTGGGGGCAAAGGCTGTAACTCCACCTTCTTGAAATCCTCTGGACAATCTTTCTTCAAGTGGCCATCACGTTTGCACAAGCTGCACACAACCATGTGTGACTGTGCGGGACGAAAGGGAAAGATTAGTAGGAAGTGCACAAAAAGAACTTCTACAAACCTTTTCATAATGTTTGTAAACAAAAGGAACCACAGTACTTCCAAGTGGCAAACGGGAGTGAGAATCACTGACCTGAATTGAAAATGACAAAAACTTTAGGTCTATGTCACGCCGCAAGGCATCCCCCAAAAGGTTTACTTTCCCCCCCCCCCCCCCCCCCATTTTCTTTATTAAAACAAACAAACAAACAAACAAAACCATCTAAATTATTCTCCATGGCTTGTGTTGTAAAGTAACTGCAAAAATGTCAGGAAAAGCCTACCAGAACATCTGAACTGTATTGGGGGTTAATCAGAAACGCTAAAAGATGGCAGGTGTGTGCTAACTCCCATTTAACGAGCTTGGTTTTGCTCGGTTAATTCTGAATACACCTACAATACCAGTATTAAGAGGGTGTGCACACTTGTGCAACCACATTATCTCAGTTGCTTATATTTTCTTGCCCCCTCGAAAATATATATATTTTTTTTCAATTGAATTGTACAGGTTAAAGGTCACAATGTTACAAAAGGTATTTAAATGATTTCTCGGTCTCATTTTTTCTCTATCACAAAATGCAAGCATTTGAACAAGTGTGTGAATCCTTCTTATCCACAGCATGTCTGAATTTCCACCACGTCTATTTTTTATTGAACTTACCCGTTGAAATGTAAATTAAAACTGACATTCAGTCTGCCTTGGTAGCAGTTTACATCTTTTCGACTGGCACTTCAAACATTTAAACTACAGTGGTAGAGAATATGGTTGACTGATATATGGATTTTTTTTTAAGGCTGATTCCGATATTGGGCAAAAATTATGCTATACGATTACCAGTAATTGGCTGATTGATTTAAAAAATATATATATAATGAATAAAATACAATTTTTGGGTCCCTTAACGCACCTTAATAAGAAGATATGATTTACAGGCAGAACATTTCACTGTTTTACAATACTTTGTCATTTAGTATTGTGAATGGAGAAGATTTTGTTTGGTTATTTTTGAGTGTGTTATTATTATTTGTTTAACTTTACAACAGAGACGAAATTACAAAAGCGAGCAAAAATTACAAAAGCATGCAAAAAGCATTACCGGTAACTGATGCATGTATCTTTAGTCTTACGCCATAGATGTATACTGTATATAAAATACATAATGAGAAGTGACTGGCAAAACATTATGTAGCTCTTGAACATTAATTTACATTGACTCTACTCCATTATTTTCTTTGCCACGAAGTCATGACTCCCATGAACCAAAATCAAAACCAGTGACGCCTTTAACGTCCTCTTTGACAAACACAGACAGTCCAACACTAATGGTAGTCTCATAACATACATCGAGTTGACTGGCTGTCATATTTAGGGCTGCAACTGACTATTTTAATCATCGATGAATCTGTCGATTTTTTTTTTTATTAATCGAGAAATACATTTTTATAAATCGATTAATCAATTTTAAAAATTAAATTTCCAACCTTTTATCAAAAAACGACATTATTTCAACTTAACAGTGCCAGAAAATGCCCCCCCAAAAAAGAGACTATGATTCAGTTACTGGTTTGGTCCATAACATGTCCGAAAATGGGTAGAAACGATCCTTGTTACATAAAGATAATCACTGTGCTTTCATGGAGGACTACAGAAATCAGAGAATATTTCAAAAATTCCAAGGATTTGGACAATTTTAAGTTGAACAAGGTCCCAAAACGATTTATTTATTTTCAAAATAGCTGTCAATTAATTCGCTAATTGATAAATCAATTATTTGTTGCACCTCTCGTCGTTACATATTTTCTGCCAAAGTAAAACTAAGAGTGACGACATCATGACAGTTGCCAAAGACAGACAGTAATGTTAATCATTTTAACTTTTCGGGCCTGCACTGAATAAACCCCCTCCCCTCTATGTTCATACTGCTCCTCTTTAAATATACATTAACATGCAGCTGACGCTCTGTACCCTGAAATATAACTCTGATCGCCAGAGGTGGTGCTTCAAGCACATTATTCTAGCGTATGCGCTGGTCAAGACATTAATAATAAATTCACGTGACCTACTGGTGCCACCCCTTAGCCTATAGAAGCATGTGACACCGGAAGCCAAGTTTTTTTTATTCTTCTTGTGCTTTGGTCGAGTGTGGTTGTGGCTTGTTGCATTAGCTGCTTTCTTCCACAACTTGTTCTTTTCCTGTTTTTTACCGCTTTTCATTTGGTAACCTGGCTGTGGATTGGTTGTATGGTGGAGTGGTAGCAAGCGTGTCTCGCCCCTAAAAGGCTGCACTTTCAGTTGGGCTCTACAGGAATCAATCCAGACGTTGGCGAGGTGTTAAGTCGGACTACTATTACTGTTGTTACAGCAGGTAAGCCGCTTTCAATTCAGATTTACTCATACTCATACCCACTTCAAAGGCGACACCGTTTTCGCTAGCTTTGTGATTGCTGCTTTGTGCCGGCTGCCCATTTAAGTTCACCTTGGACTCATCACACTTTCATCCGGGATTCACAGAACCATAGCTACATCCATATCTTTCATTTTTTCTGCAGTTACTAGTTTTACCTAATGCAACAACGCACGCATCAGAGCTCCATGTAGTGGACAAACGGCGCAAGGACCTCATTCTGTGAGACTCCGACGCTTAAAAAGTATTTACTATTTTATGAGAAATTAAGAATATATCTGCATTTAATTGACAAAACTAACGTTGATTACTTCGAAAAGAGCTAAAACCGCCCGAACAATTAACTCATCATACAGGCGATTTCCCGTTTTCGCATTTGCTTTACACCTTGGTCAAACGACAAGAAGAGGTTTGTTTACAAGTAGAAAGCTCCCATCTTGTGCATGTGACGTCACGGTGAAAAGGTCTTTAGCTTTTTGTCACCTCCATTTAAACACTTTAAGAAGTTTGTTCAATAAAAAAAAACAAAAAAAAAACATACCTTTCCTCTGGTGAAAGCTTGCTTGGTGAATTGATATGACCTTGAGGTCTGCATTTGTTTTTTATTTTCTGAGAACTCATTTTCAACACTGTCCAGTAAACATGGAGGTAATGTGCCAGCAGGTGCCAATTCCTCCTCTTCTTCCTCATTTGAAACAGGTGTGTCCAAATCTGGAGGTTCCTCATCAGACAAAAGGTCCTCCCCAGAGATCTCATCCACAGGGAAAATCTCCTCATCCTCCGTAGTAAAGCTGTCCAAGTGACATCTGCCATGCACCAGAGCATCTTCGTCCTCCTCTTCCTCAGAGTAGCTGCTTTTCCCAAAGTCCACCTTTTCCTTCTCCCCGTCAGAGTCACTGCCTTCCTCAATTTCCTCCTCTTCCTCAATGATGCAATCACAGTCTTCAGGGCCATTTTCTTCACATTTACTTTGCGAATGAATGCTCAGTTCACTCAACTCTGACAGGCACGCCTCCCCCTCACATGACTCCTTTGCACTTTGAGCTGATGTCTTGTGATTGGCTGCCGGCATATTGAGTGGCAGTGCGAAATACTTGTATGTTGTTTTGAGGCAATGGAGGAAGTAGTCAAACATCTGTTGGCTGTTAACAGTGCGTGCCACGTTCCTCTTTACAGCAAAAGGGTCTATGAGCGACAGAAATGGACATGAGTGGTGCTCACGCGTAAATAATAAAAATCCAGCATATTGCTTACCCTCCACAGCGATGCGTTTCTTGGGCCAGTCTTTTAACTCCCGGGAGAGGACGACACTGGTTCGTACGCTGACGACATTGTCAGCCATGTTGAACTCCAGGGAATAGAAGCGGAGCATTTCAACCCAGAGAAGGCCGACCTCCACAAGGGGGTGAGGGCTCTGGAAAACCAGTGGAACCTAAAAGGAAAACACATTAACAAGTTAAAATGTCAGAAGAAAGTCATGTTAAATTTTCAAAAAGAAGCTTCATATTGGATGTCCTCAGTTGACAAGGTACCGAAAAATAATATTTCAACTCCTGGGTACAAACTGAGCACGATTAACGAGTTCGTGTGGTGGCACAAGACTGCAAGGGGATTTATAGTGAGCCTTCTACTCAGATTATAATCGGTTTAGAAGCCCAAACCGAATTAAAATGCTCCATATGAACACCTCAATCGGAATAAACGGGCCGAATCCTAATGGAATATTCCCCTTTTGCCAAACCGATCAGAAGTACATTTTTGCCAGGTAAACCATGAATCGGAATGGAGTTGGCAGCGCTCGGTCTGCGCATCCTCTGTCTTGACGTAAATCAGAATCAGAAGCATCTTTATTTGCCAAGTATGTTCAAAAATACACAAGGAATTTGTCTCCGGTAGTTAAATGTTGAATTATTAAATGTGCAGTGACTTTATCGTTTAGGCACGTCGTAAATATGGCGGCTCCCAACCGGACCTCGTATGTGACGGGTATCTTGTTTTTAACATCTTTCAATCAAGTGGTTGTTTTAGTAAAAATGTAAAAACAATCGGCGGCACGGTGACCGACTGGTTAGAGCGTCAGCCTCACAGTTCTGAGGACCCGGGTTCAATCCCCGGCCCCGCCTGTGTGGAGTTTGCATGTTCTCCCCGTGCCTGCGTGAGTTTTCTCCGGGCACTCCGGTTTCCTCCCACATCCCAAAAACATGCATTAATTGGAGACTCTAAATTGCCCGTAGGCATGACTGTGAGTGCGAATGGTTGTTTGTTCCTATGTGCCCTGCGATTGGCTGGCAACCAGTTCAGGGTGTACCCCGCCTCCTGCCCGATGACAGCTGGGATTGGCTCCAGCACGCCCGCGACCCTAGTGAGGAGAAGTGGCTCAGAAAATGGATGGATGGATGTAAAAACAATCCTGACTACTGTGCTAAATAGATGACGGACTTCCATCTTGATAAATGACGTGACGTTTACGTTGATGTGCCCATGTCGCACAGGTCTTTCGATTAAATGTAGTCCACATGTATGCACCCAATCGGAATAAATCACATCACATGCAAACAGTTGACTGAGAGATCGAGACCGAGATCTTTAATCTGAATGAGTTCAATCGGAATGACAGTGAAGTCTCCATGTAAACCCAACATATGTCACACGGCACAAGAAGGTACACTGCGTTACAGCCGTACTGAATGTGTTTATTGGATTGCTATATTTATGGCCTAGAAGAGCTGTAATAATGACTTTATTAATGCATTAACATAGGTTAGTGATGAGACTATTAGCGACAAGACAATCGCACGCTCTGACTTACGACAGACAAACTTTGGTTATGTCACCACCATAGCAAAGGAACTCCGTTGTAAACAAAGGACACTCTGTACACAGTCTAGAACTTTTACATGCTTATGTCATATAATACATGTACGTTGTTTGGATTTAGAGGTTTTGTACTGTGTATGGATAAACTTTGAGTTTATGATTAACTAAATGATTAATTAAAAAGTCCTACTGTTTATCTTCTGTATGATGGAAGATAGACGCACAATGTAACTGTTTACAGCTGCTCTACCCAATTGGGAAGAGGGCCAATTAAACCACCATAAGCTCTCAACTATGCTGAAACACACAACATTTAAATACAGTGAACCACCCACTTGTACTTGGGGGGTCACAACTCACAAATTCACATTTTTTCCCCTGTGGAACCAGTTCGCTGGTCTCAGCGTATTTTCTGCTCTTCCTGTAATGATCTAAGATGCTAAAAGATGGTACCAAACTCTTGGCAAAGAAGAAAGCAGTAATTGGTGTCGAGGAAGTATGTTGAAGTGGCATACTTACGGTTTCAACTACTGATTAAAGTAATAATGAACATTGCTGGCGTTGTCAATGACGAATGGTTTTTCGCTATTCGCAGCAGTGCCTAAGCCCCGTATTACATTCCAAATAAAACTGTGGCCCGTGCCCCGGACACAAATAATCGACTATGAATCCAATGTGTTCCTGTGGGATACAAGTAATTAATTTAGATAATTCTGCTGAGTCATCGGTATTATTGTGGTTCATAAATTTAACCTCATTCACAGTCGTCCTGCCTTTGACTGGCATCCACTCCCAACTGGGATTAATTTGAACAGAATAGGCTGTATATAAATGGCTAGATAGAGGAATTCTGTTGTGATGGTTACCTCTCCCTTCACGCCGTCTTGTGGCTGTGTTGTGTCTTTGGCTGAAGAGGTGCAAGTCCAGTGCAAGCGTCCATCCTTGACACACGTGAGGTTGAAGTCTGAGAGTTTGTTGAGCGAAAAGGTCTTTATCTAATAAAAAAAAAAATAGAGACTACGATTATAATCAAGTGTTAAAAGATAATCTGGCTCAAAATGAACTACAAACCGCTTGGTTCAGATACGTTGGCAAGAGTGGCTCCTTGCGCTGCTGTAAAAAGTAGATGACCATGAGGGCGAAGACATATGTCGGTAGTCCACCCTCCTCTGCACGGTCGACTTGACAGATCTAGAACATAAACAAAAGCAAGACTATTAGAGATTATTTAGCCCTCTTATTTCCTAAAGACACCATTCGTAAACAGTGGTACCTTAGCCCAATGTCGCAGTCCAAGAACCAGTGGAGGAAGGAGATGCTCCTGCATGGCGAGGGATGCTAGATAAGAAGTGGTTTGGAATGCGTTTTCGTTCCCTGCACTCACTTTGCAGAGAAGACCACTGTGAAGAAAAAAAACCCACTTGGTTTTAGTGACAATGTGGAGTCATTTGCCTTGTTGCTGTTGTCCAAGTTGTTGCATATAAATTTTAACTGCCACACATCTGGTGACTAAGCAGCTGGCAGGGGTACACACCTCTTCTTTTCTTTGCAAATGACTACAGGTACGCGAGCATGAAAATCAGCTTCCAGATCAAAAAAAAGAGCTAAGGACAGACAAACAAAATCCATGAATAGAAACCATAACCAACATTTTTGTCCCCCAAAGAGGAATATTTTTGTGGTCAAACGTAGAAAAAGGTGACTCACGGCTCACAGCGAGGCACTCCTTGACTGACAACAAGACATCTGGCTGATGCATCTGTGAATACATTCCATTTCAAAGCTTTTACACAACATACATAATATAAAAAGAGAGCATGTGAATATAGCGCGTTCTGCAAATGCCACATTCTCGGGTGGACGTCAGTGTTGGCGCTGGGCTACTCACATGTGCTGGATACTGAATGTCGATGTTGACATCAGAATCCTTGAATCCAAATTTTGTGCAAGATGATCCATACAACCGGAGCCTGATCTCTACAGATTTGGCAGACAAGTAACACCGTTAACTGTCAGTGCACCAACGGTGTGCTGTACATAATTTAGAAAGAACACTCGCCTAGTCACGGTTCACCATTCACAAATTAGCTTTTTTTCCCCTATGGAACCTAAATTGGGAAATTCTAAATACTTTTTTGGGTGGGTGGAGGGAGGGGCAAATACTTAGATTTTTGCTAGTCGTGCCTAACGCGAGTGAATAGCTGTATATTTACAGTAATCACCGCATATTTGCGGTCCACTATTCATGAATTGACCAATTCACATTGTTTTCTGTGGAACCTATCCCCAACTATTCGCTGTTTTTGTGATCTTTCTGAAACACTACCCAAGAAGAGGAAAGTGTCAAGTAAGTATGTTCAAGTGATACATCTCAACTGAGAGACAAGCTTTGTATGTTGGGGAGGAGTTTAGTCTGGGTTGTCAGAAGAAGTTACAGAGAGTATTCGCCGCATGTGCAAGGCAATGTAAGTTTCCTTGCAGGGGCGCCACAAAAAATTATTAACTAAGAGCCAAGATAAGTTGTCAAACACACAGCTAAATAGACCTACAGGATAACGTGGATGTACACTTTTGTCTGGTGCAAGTTTTTTTTTTTTTTTTAGCCATATCATCTGCAAGTCTTTAAGAATAATGTTATGTTGCAAATTTGAAATGATATTTAAAGTGTTTTGGGTTCATAGTCTGGAATATTTACAGTTTAAATGAGTAATATGGGCAATTATATATATAAAAAAAAACAATTGTAGAAGTGCATAAATTTTTTTTTTTTCAGGATTTCTGCCCCTGCTCGGTTCCTATCTCTCAGGGGGTCACTATATAATTAATACAATGAACTTGGGAGGTTGCTCACCAGGCAGGACGGACAGGAGCAGGTCTTGCATGAGGGACACAACACACTGTCTCCTCTCTACATCGCAGTCATCCATTCCGTGCTTGCGGACGACAGCCTCTAAAGCGGCAGTCAATGCATTAACATGACCAGGGCCAGGAGGTGGGATTTCAGTCAGCATCGCATGCTCTTTCTTCTCCTGCGGACACAAACAACATCCACATCCAGTTTACTACCGACAAAATGCCAATGCGCTAATTTTTACAGCCCCGTTGGTAACATGGGTAACATCAGCGATAATGCCAAATTAATGCAAGCAAACGCTGGCTCGTCCCCCTCACCCTGAGCCTCCGCTTGTGACGCTTGTCTCGGATGTGCCTGTTGGCGTCAGACACGGAGTCTAGGAGGACGTCGCAGAGGGCGCAGGTGTAAAGGGCATTGGGCTTGCTGTTGGACTTCTGGTTAATGGAAGAGAGCAAAGATGTTTGACAACAGTGACAACGAAACAATAATTGGCACAAATTTCAAAAACATGACCGACAGAGGTATTGTTTTCATCACTGTTTACTGGTTGGTGGGTTAGCAGTATAACAAAAAAAAAAAAAAAAAAAAAAAAAAAAAAGACAATCATTTAATTCATTAATTTACATGAACAAACCAATACCGCACAATATTAGGGTTACCCCTCATTCCACCGATCCTCACAATTTTTTTTATTTCAATGTACACAAGAATGAAACACTCAAACGTATGTGAAATTTTATTTTGCAAATATTGGAACACACTTATTTTTCACTATATTATTCATAATTATTTTTTAAACAAAAAATATTAAAAGTAAAATGTGAAATCAGTCCAAATAAATTTACCAATTGCTGAATGATAACGGAAATGTTATAGGACTCCTGATAACATAAATGCTTGATGGTCTGGATTTAAGATGGTCCACCACTCTCTTAGACACAACTGAGCCCGAGCAAGTTACATAAGCCATAACACACCAGATATAGCATTATTGTACTTCAATTTGTCTGTCTTTTTGGTTTCTTTTGAGTGATGGTTATTTCAAATATGCACAGTGGCATTCTGTTGGGAGCAATAATTGCCTTGACTATGACATATTTAAATGGAGTAGCTTTGAATGTGCTATTCTGTGCATTATACAGAAGAACTCGCAGTAGTCAAACAAACGAAGATATCGAGTGAACGTGGCATGAATTGGCTAGAGTGAGTGTCCCTTAATACATGGAAATACTTTAATTTCAACAAAGTACGTCACACTTATCATAAAAGAATATTCAGTAGAGTGCTGAACTCAGTAAAAAGCGTGCGTGTATGTACCTTTTTGAGACAGTGTATGTCATCTTTACTTAGACGCCTCTCGGCTTGTCGCAGAATGTGCAGGTCTTTGGCTGAGAGTGAGGACTCTTCACTTGCGAGGTCCCTGTCCTCTTCAGCAAAATTTCTGCCTTTGTTCCTTGGCCTATGTCTTCTTCCTTTTGAATAAAAGAAAAACGACAATGAGATGAAAAACAAAATAAGTATAATTGTTCTTCAGGTGCCACAGAGAAATTGAGTCACAAATGTATGCCCTAATGTGGATGTTAAGCAAAGTGCGAAGTCCCACCTGCATTAAGAACATTTCCATCAGTGGTATCCCTCCTCCACTGATCCCTGTCTTCATGTAGCCCCCCATCACGGATACTCTTGCCCCACTGTTGTTGCATATACTCTCTCCAGTTTTCTTCTCGAGGCCCGACACAGTTTTCCTGACTCCAGAACCGATGTAGATCATCCCTCTGCAAGGGGCTGTGACCACCTCGGAAGGCTCCAGGGGAGTAAGCCAAGGGGCCGAGTCCCCCCCTCTTAGGGCTGGCCCGGTATGGACCGCCCTGGCTCTTTCTGCCTTGCTGTGCTCCATCCATTCTGAAGGTCTGTCCTCTACTCTGGTCCTGGCTCCTCCAGCTGTCTGCGGGTGCCCCCCAGCTACCTGGCCTTGTGCGGTTGGGCCTGTCGGAGTTCTCCATGATGCGCTAAATGCTAAAACTACAAAGCATTGAAAGGTTCAATCAACATGTACAAAGTAATCCCCTTGTGTGTCAGTATGTTTTCTAGGGCTGTAGCTAACTGAATATCTTTACAAATTGAGTATTTTACCGATTATCCCGTCGATTAATCAGATAACAATTAATTTTGCATCATTCAACACAACATCTGGATGAGATGCAAGCATTATTTTCTTCCACTTGGGGTCCCCATACTCCTGTTCTACTGTAGTAACTAAGACTTTGAGTGTGTATGGCTTCAAAAGTGAGTGACGTGTGCGTTAGCGAATGAGAGTGTAGAGTTAGCTGGCTGTTAACTGGCTAACCAGTTAGCCAGTGTACGTGTTGACTGATTCGACACGAGTTGTGGCCATTGGCAGCTTGTGGATGAATGTGGTTATTATGCATTTGTTTTCATACTGTTTGTTCATTAAAACCGATCGAAAGTGCACAGGTGGCTGCATCTACCCTTGACTACTTGCAGGGGCATTAAAATATGTTCTAATGAGCAATGGTAGGCTTTATTAAATTACCTAACATTGATACGTTACCTTGTGTTGGCGATCATAGATGGGCTATTGCGGTACACAATGCACTTCAGCTTACTTTCTTTAAGTGTGAAATTATCCCAAACTTTGGATATTCTCCGTCTTTTACAAACTTTCCTCCTGGCTCGGCGTCACGCCAAATTATTTTATATACTGAGTGGTGTGTGCGACTGCAGTAACATTTGTCCGTGTGGAAAAATTATCCCTACGAAGCTTCGAGGCAGAGATTTTGCTTCAACCTTTTTTTGCAATTGAGTTATTCGATTAATCGTTTCAGCTCTACGTCATTGACACCAATTACTACTTTCCTAGTAGCCAGGGCTTTGTCACCATCTTGTGTAAGTTGTGGCATCTTAGGGCTTTACACAAAGCACAAAAATATACAAACAGGTGAGTTTTTCAGCAAATAGCTGGGGATAGTTTAAGACTGAACCACAAATCGGCACGGGTTCACTGTTCGTGTTTTTATCGGCAACGTGACAAGTGGATGCCATTTTTGTGGAACTTTCTACAAATCATGGAATGAGCAATGGAATTATTGTGCATGTCCCTGAGTCAGCAGTAACTAATTAATAAACAAAACAAGTGCAATTCAAGTCATTAGGTGCAAGGTGCATTAAAAAAGAAACTTTAGATAAGCAATATGAAACTTCTTGTACCACATGAAAACATTCTTACTAGCAACGTGAGAAGTGGCCGCCATCTTGATAACATTTTCTCAAAAAAAAAAAAAACATGGAATGAGAACTTCAAATACCTCTAAAATCCTCCATAACAAATAAATTCATGAAAAAACAATTGATGACTAAAGTTCATGACATATTCTGCTGCCCAGACTGCTCATTTGATGAATAATGTTCAATTTGCGCTATTTAGGTTTAGTTTTTTTAGGGAAAGTAGTGACACCAAAAGGTCACAGTAATCTTTAGGGGGTCAGTTTAGAGAATACTTTGGAATTTCAGCCCGTATGAGCTTAATAGTGGATATTTTTAACTGAAACTTGTCAGCTAATTGGCGCAGGAGCTCACAGAGTAGTAGACGAAATGAAAAGATCGAGTGTCGCTATGGAAATCCGTACGATGACACCAAACGAGGTAATACGTAGCTTTTCTGGTTGAGGGCGGACATGCCATGTCAGTTTGGTATAATCCCTTAAAATCATTAGCACTGCTATCTAAAAAGTCAAACACAATTACATTTTCAGGCCGTAATTCAAAGCAGGTGTGAGTGCAGCACATACCTGTAGTTACTTTCACTTTGCTCCTAAATCCTTGGGTCCAGGTAAATTAAAAAAATAAATAAATCATGGATTCCCATAAATTAAGGAAGTGATTGACTTATTTTCTATTCCAGAATAAGATGTTTATTGGCCTCTTCTTCTTTCTCCTCCTCTTATTTGCCTTAATAATAAAACCTTCATTTAAATACTGCATTCTGTTTACTTGTGTTGTCTCTGACAAATATTTAAATGTGTTTGATGATGGGAAACATTTGTAACAAACACGCAAAAAATAAAAAGAACTGAGGAAGGAGGCAAACACTTTTTCACACCACTGTAAAATCAAAATCAAATTCAGCATGGCTAATTACAATAGTGTGGGAATTTTTGGAGAGATATGCTGAGAAATGATGAAATTATACCATTTTATTTTAATTTGGTGTGTTCTTGACCGTATTTTTGATAGGCGATACAACACAAACGCGTTATCCCAAAAAGGCTGTTTTCCCCACAGAAAATCTCAATTTTGTCAGGAACTCACATCCGATTTTCATACGTCTTAATGCGTTGTTGTAATGCATTATTCTCAGGTTAAAGTAGCCATTCCAACCAGACTTTGTATTTTGACAGATTTTGATTTTGATCTTGTCACCTTGCAATTCTTACGCCATCTGTAACTTGGAAATGTTGTGTGTCTGCGTTATTTGCATAACTGTTGCTGAATACTACTGGCCACTTAAATTCTTGACAACTCGGCATCATTTGCATAATTGCCATTGTATCAGAATTACCGCATTACTGGTACCCATTGATTGCTCCGTATGTGTGTTCTTATGTCCTAAATGTATAGTTTGTCATAGGGGCTGTTTGTTGTCGGACAAGAGTGGCTCCAATTACCGGAGACAAATTCCTTGTGAATTTTAACATACCTGGCCAATAAAGATGATTCTCATTTGTGCCAATATTTAGGTTTAGTTTTTAGGGAAAATCACAGTTATTTGAAACATCACTGTAATTTTGACGCATAGACTTGGAGAACCCCTCGGAATTTCGGTTTACTGAAACTTGTCAGCCAATCAGAGAAGGGTTTCCCTCAGTAGCATATGAAACCAAAGGGTCAAGGAGAAATAATCAAGTTATACTGTTTTATTCTAATCTGAAGGTGTGTTTTGACCAGATTTTCTAGATGCAATATCGCTCAAAAACACTCTGCAAAAAGGATTCCTCTGCCCAAAAAAAAAAAAAAACATTTCTCTGGAACCCATCATCCGATTTTCAAAATTCTTGGTGCATTGTACTCAGGTTGAAGTGGCCATTCCAAACAGATTTTGCATTTTGACAGACTCTCGTTGTTGTGAAATCTTGTCACATTGCTCTTTTCATAACATAATACTCAAACAGGTCCTTCCAGTTATCCGCATTCTTCATTTACTAAAAATAAGCCAAATTATTTATTGTTCACTTTCTTAAAAAGAAATTGTAACCTTAGTGTTGCAAATGTGAACCGAATTGTGAGCTTAAAACCAAGGTAGGTATTGTATCGTGGGTTTTGCCAGTTACCTTTACACCTGTAGTGATTATACATTCGTGGTTTCACCACCATAACATGCACCAATGTCGACTGCGCTGTCAACAAGTTTGACGCATCTGATTCAAGCTGTGCGGCGGGTTGGATGAAAGTAAACCTCGTGTTTCGCCTCACACATTAACATTACAACTAATGCGCTTTGAGAAGTTGACGTTGAAGGAAATGAAAACCAAAAAAAATGCAGCCTCAGCCAAGAGTCCAAGCTCCCCTTGCCGACTTCTACTTACGAGAGATTGTTATGTCATGGCATTAGCATGGACTAGCACGCTAACGTGTGCGCACCGCTTCAGCTTCTGACTTTAGCCTCCTCTTCCAGGAGTTGACGGTTCACAATGTCACTAGTCGTGCAGGGAAACACACGAATAAACCAATTTAAATGCACTGCAACATCGGCGATCACGGTTAACGCCGCTGTTAGCCGTTTAGCCTCCTTAGCCCATAGCAGCTAATGCTCGCTAAGGTTTTGCCCCGTTTTTGTTTTGTTTTGTTTTGTTCAACAATTCAGCTCGTAAGTACGCCAACGACAGCACCATACAATACGCTACTATTTCGTATGTATAAAGGACACTTTCATACCTTTAAAATGTGGACATAGGACATACTCAGCCGGGCGTTGTTGTTGTTTTTTTAATGCCCCTCTTGCATCGAGTTTCGAAAGTGTACCGCCGCTTATCTGGTTCGTAGCGGCCAGGCAGCTTTCGTGTTCCGCCCACCGCAGCCAAAAAAACAACACACGGTTTCGTTTCTTCATAAACATGACTTTAAAGAAAACAAAAAAAACCCTTACACTTTCAATTAAAAAAAAAACGATATGAGCCAATATATCTATTTGAAAACATAAATATTCACAATTAACACTGCAGTGACGCTTGGTATAGATTGAATTTAAAATTATTAGTAGTATTATTTTTTATATTAAACCCATCCCCCCTAGTTTGTTTTTTTTACCCATGCTGGCTTAATTGGTTAAGTGTTTGACATATGGTGCACATGTGTGGAGAACTCCCAGTCCAGACTGGCAGGTTCGACTGTTTTGGGCTGGCTCTCGTTGCCATGGCAACGAGTCGAGTGAAGCGGGGAAGACCCCGGGAAAGGGTGACCCAGGGTGACACCCCCCCCCCCCTCTCCCTTTCTCCCCTTCACCTTCTACTGGGTAAGCTCCGGCTTCAGTCTGGGTTGTGGTCCATTTGACGCACGGCGGAGATGGTGCTGATGAAGCGGGGCGGATGTGGCCGTGGATCCGTACGGATAGAGCGGCACCGCAAGCAGAAACTTGTGTCCAGATTGAGCGACTCTGGTTTTGTGGAAGACTTTGCAGTTTCTCCTCCTCCTCCTCCCTCGCCTCTGCGTGTGGACGAACCGGAGGGTGACCCGGCAGGACAAGCTTCGACCTGGTACCTCCAGTACGGTGACGTCGGCTACAGGATCCAGGGGGAGAGGGAGGCGCTGTTTTACCCGTGCCAAAGCCTCGCTCTCCAGCCACAAGTAGGCTCAAATCAGCACGGCTCGAAAGTCTTTTAAAACGGACTGTAGGACATATTGTGTCCAAGTATAAGTACTGATACCACTACACATAAGTAAAACAAATAAAATAAAAAAAAAAGTACAAATCTAGTTTTTAGTATTGTTCTAACCAGGGGCGGTGCTAGGTTTTGACGTTCTTTTACTTATTTATTTATTTATTTATTTATTTTTGGGCAACACCTCTGGTTCTAACTAAAGCAACAAGATTGCAAATCAATGCTGTGTCAGCTGCTATTGTAACTGGTAGAGGACAAACTTTACATATATAATACAAAAACTTTGGAATATGAATAGTATTTGTCTTTATCTGATAATATGAATGCCACAGCTGTGTTGATTTTGATTGATTGAATGCGGAAAAAAACAGGCCAAAATCCAGATATTAAGAGCGTGCGCAATAGCTATAATGTGTAGGAATCACTTTTACTACAGCTAGAGTGACTTGATATCGTATGAAAAATATTTACAGAATAAGCAGCAATATTTACAGAATAAGAAATAAGTTTCTGTATTTTGTGCATTGACCATTTAAAAATAAATGGGGGTGGCAATGAAAATGTCCTCTATTTTTGGAATGACTGCTATACAGTAAATATGTTTACATATGTTGTTTGTAACTGGATCCTGATTCTGTAAATAAAGTTGATTGGTTGTCGATAGGTGACGGCCGAGGCACGCTGCAAGCTGGTCAGCTGGCTCATCCCTGTTCACACGCACTTCCGCCTGTCCTTTGAGTGCTGCTGCCTGACCGTGAACATCATGGACAGGTTCCTGGCGTGCACGCCGGTGGCTGCCGACTGCTTCCAGCTTCTGGGTGTCACGTCGTTACTGCTCGCCAGCAAAAAGGTATATACTTTAGGAACAGACACACTTTTATTCTGAACAGTATCTCGAATGGTATACACATCTGGCCACATGCTTTCAAATGACGACTGTTTTATGGCATTTTCCCCTTAGCAAAATAAATAGTTCCCATTGTAGTGTATTGTTGGTAAAACTGTCTAGTACTGTTTGACTGTAATAAAATCTATTCCAAACTAGAATGACCTCTGCCAAAATCAGACAATTCAAACTGAGATCAGCCCCAAATTGTAGATTTGCATACATATCCACCTTTTCTCTTTAAGATGAATGCATTTTTTCACTGCGAGATTGGGATGATTTTTGCAATAAAACCAAAAAGAATTGCAAATCTGCACAAAACATATTGAGTCTGAACCTTCCATTTGTTCCCATAGCAAATTGTAGAAATTCAAATTATCACCATCAGGAAACCTTTTGGAACTGAAATACAATTTTAACATTCGTAACTGTCATAAAAATGTAACAATTCATCACTGTTAATATAAATGTTAAGTCAGTCTTAACTTTGATTAAGAATTACAAAGGTACAATGCAAAATTAAACGACACCTCACTTTTGTCATACAAATGAAAAAAGAAGTTAACCACTAAAGCCCTGGAGTCTTACTGCTTTGACTGTGTCACTGCTTACTTCACCGAACACATTCTTACCCTCCTCTCACATTATTCTTTTCTCAACACCCCTGTGCATTATTTTGGGGAATAGGCCGCAAGAATAGGGACCACATTTTTTTTTAATTAAAAACATGCAGTGACACACCCGAATAAGGATAAGTGCTATACAGCAGTGATTCTCAAAGTGTGGCATCACCAATGGTGCGTGGGCTCCCTCTAGTGGTAGATGAAAGAATCGCTGAATTAAATGTTCATCCATCCATCCATTTGCTTCACCGCTTATCCTCACTAGAGTTGCGGGCTGCTGGCGCCTATCCCAGCTATCTTCGGCGAGAGGCGGGGTACACCCTGACTTTGACTTTAACTTTGATGTTAAATACATTTTAATTCAATCATTAGTTTAATACAGTTGTTTTTTAAATATGTATAGTATTTAAGCATAATATTAATGTTTAAACTGTGCATATTGTTACAGTGGATTACAATAATATTAAATCTACTTTTTAGGAATTAAAACTGCCTTATTTTTGATGAACACAAAACTATTATGCTACTGTATTTTAATGTTGATAGTTTTGGTAGTACTTGAAGAACTAAGTGTTTTTTGCGGAGCTACTTGGTGGCAAAAGTTCATGAACCACAGCTATAGAGAGTGGATTCAGGCATGTATGAAATGGGTGTTTCCCAGGTGGAGGTGTGCTCCCCCAGCATCAGCAACCTCCTGTCCTTGTGCTGCGACACCTTCACCAAGGAGCAGCTCTGCAACCTGGAGTGTCTCATCCTGCTGCGCCTCCGCTTCCGGCTGGGCGCGCCCACCCTGGCCTTTTTCTTGGATTACCACGCCAACCGCACGGGAGCCGCCAGCGGGTCCCAGAGGCGTCGCAGCAGCCTGGCCCGAAAGGTGTGCGAGCTGAGCCTGGCCGACTACGCCTTCAACAAGTACGCCCCGTCTCTGACCGCCAGCTGCGCGCTGAGCCTCGCAGGCGAGTTGCTCCAGGCCGAACACGTGAGCGGCCGGTCGGAGGATGAATCAAAGGCCAACATGATGGAGGATCAGAGTGGGAGCAATCACAGCAGTTTGGCTCGGGAGTGCCGAGACAACCTGAAGCTGCTGGCTGCTCTCAACCAGGCGTCACTGGAGGTGCTCTCCAACATGTGAACTCAAGTTGAACATATGCAGCAAATTTTGACCGTACTTTAAATACATTATCCTCACATGTACCCTACTCACAAAAATGTGATAAGGATTTTTGTCAGAAATTTCTGGATGAACCTAAAATGCACTACAACCTTTACGGGTGAACGTAATCTGACTTTTTAAAATCTTTTTAATGCAAGTCCAAAAGTTCAATGTTTCAGTACTTTTTGCACAACTTGCTGTTCTACAACAAGGAGCTGAATGGCAAAATGAACAACAGGTGTTTGATCCATAAACCGACCAATACATTTCCAAGAATGTCCACTTCCATGCCTTTCTGTGACTCTTCCAGTCTCTCTGTATCTCTGTTGCAGCCTACAGATAGATGACACTCTAAGCTCAGTGGCCACTGAGCTTAGAGATCATCAGGTGGGCTGCGGAAATGATCCCATTTCACTACCACAAATAATGTACTTATCTATTTATGCCAGCGACATATAGTGACAGGCAGAACAATTAAATGCTCTTCCACTAGATGGCAGAAGGTACAATTACCTGTTTAGCAACCTGTTGCCATTCATACAACGGAATAATAACTTCGTGCTCAACTAAACAGGCTCGGATTTCACACTGAGTAAATTGAGATGAGATCGTCATTATTTCCGTATGCATACTTTTTGTGACATTTGTGTTTGTTGGTGTGCCGTGAGATTGCTCTCATGTAAAATATGTGCCTTGGCTCAATAAAGGTTGGGGAACACTGCTATGAATGTTATTATTATTATTATTACAGTATTTCTGACATATGCTTTAATTTGAGTCAAATTAAGCCATTGTTTATCATGATTCACGTATTGGGATGTCTGCTATGAAGAAGCAGAACAATGTACAGTATGCAGAAAAGTTTTTTTTAAACTGAAATAAAAGGAGAGAAAGTTGTTGGGCTATGAATAAGAGTCAGTGGAATATTACATTTGTTAATTTTTTAAAATTTGACTAATATAAATCAAGTATACATCAAATAAACCACTACAGAGTGTTATAGGAGTGGTTAACAAATAAAAAAATAATTAAAAAAATGTTTTTAATTTTAATAAATGATTATTTTATGTCTTCACCAATTTCAAGGTACTATATAACTCGTCATATCGTTCCTTTGAAAAACCTCTTTTTATGATCGCCATTAAATAAATCATATTAAATGGTGCTTTTAATTTATCACGATTGTTACCTACATGCCAACAAATCTTAAATATAACAATTTTAGCAGAAAACACACTTTTAAAGCAGATGAAACCTATCCAAAAGTGGCGAAACGTCGTAAATCTTCGCGATAAAGGACACAAATACTACTTAAATGGAATGATTATTGTGTTCCCATGCATTGTCATTTGGCGTTGTAATCTTCCACGATGACCTGTGCGCCCACGGAGGCTCTTTATCTCGCTAATCCATAACGCGTGGCAGCTCGACCCGCTGACACAGGTGCATTCAGCGTGAAGGACTTCTCCTTTTTGTTTGTTTCCCCGCGGAAAGGCATTTGTCACGAGTGTGTTTGCAGCGCTGTCGTCTTTAATTGCCCTTTTCCTTTTCCACTTCGACTGGCCTTGAACTCGTCTTCTGCTCTTAAACGCGTAAAAAAAAACAAAAACGAACGGGACATAAGTGCAGCAGCACCAAATATCGAGGATAATCATGCTAAATTTGGTTGCTTGGTTTGCACCACGACCAAGTGAATATTCTGCCTGATGAGCTCTATAAATGACAATAAAATGATACTTATGTGGCGTTGCGTTTGGCACTAAGTGGAGGAGGTGGGCCGGGCTGACTCAACTTCTCACTCCAGCCCAGAAAGACCGTTAGTCCCCTTGCAGCTCAATCTCCGAGGACGCAATTTGGTGCCTGGAGACCGGAGCGAATGCGTCCATTTGATTGGGCGAGCAACATGAAGCGGCGCCACGAACCGGGAGAACGTGGCCTTTATATGAGCCCCAAATGGCTGCAAACACAAGCGGAGGGATGAAGACGCACGCCGAGAGAAGAAGCGTCTGCGGTGCCGCGTGTCGCACTGGCGTCCCACACCCTGTCGAAAAGGTATGGAATGCGCTGCTGCAAATGTGGCGCAAACAATGCGGATTAAAAACGATGCTATATTCCCAAACTGGTGCAGGCTAAAGCGCCCAGAAGCAGCAGTCCACTCACGGTCTATGTGGCGCTGCCCTGCAACATTGAGCAAGGTTGGCAAGGTGAACTTAACTTCTTTGCAAACACCACTTTGCCCTTTCCGAGCTCAAATAAAACAATGAATGACTCGTGGTTACACACTCTTATTTTTTTTAAGCCTTTCCAACAATTGCATGGGACGATTTAGAAGACTGCACCACAAGAGAGAGCGACTCACTCGGCTCACAGGTAAGAAGGAAATCTCAATTTTATAACCAATTCCCCCACCCCCCCCCCCCACCCCTCCTCCCCGTGGTTAATGACACGTTTTGCACCTATAGAAGAGGTAAAACAAAATCAGGTGTCAGATCTGCAGTTGCGCATCACTCCCAGCCTGTTAATGTTTGACAAACTGCGCCGGAATCCTGCCCAAATAGCGTTGTGTAAGTCAGGCTACCGCAAGAGATCTTTTGTCCTATTGTCCTGAACGCATCACACGCATCCTCTGAGCCATGATTGCTCGTGTGTCCGTAAAGCAACACTGTGCTCCTGCCTGGTGGTCCTGGTGGGACCCTCAGGTAGAAAGATGATGATTTCATGAGTTTTTTCTTGTCGCACATTTGAAACATGCATGTTCTTCATATGAAGTGTTTTTTTTCCCCCTCTCCCTCCCAACAGGTGAATGAATCTGATGGAGATGAGCGAGACTTTGGGGATTTTGCACTGGATTTTATGGCGGGTAAGCGCAAACGAACAAATGCAATTTTCTAGAAACTGCATGTGAATACCAAAAAAGCTAAACTGATGATCAACGGAAAGGTTGTGGACTTTATGAAATGTAAAATGTGTGACTTTGAAGTTGTAATTAATTGTAAGTTGGTCAGAAAATGTGGAATTTGAGGTAAATATATAAAATATCTCTTGAATTTGGGAATTCTATCGTGAAAATCTGGGAATTTTACTGTTAAAAGTGTGGAATTTTGGGACTGTGTAAATTATTGTAATGTGGAAAATAGTTCCCAAGATGTTCTGAATAAGTCAAACAGTGCGCGTGGCTTGAAGCAGTCAAGAAATGTGGAAGGAGGAGGTCAAGATTTAAAACATATTTTAAATTTGGGAATTTTATTCTGAGCATTTGTTAATGGGAGTAGTTCCCGAGGTAGCCTAAATGCATTGCATAGTTTAAAGTTCGTAACGGAAGAAGGCGGTAAATATGTAAGGTATCTCTTAAATTTGGAATTCTATTGTGCAAATTTGGGAGTTTCACAATTTTGGGAACGTGAGAATTTTTGTAAAGTGGAAAATAGTTCCCAAGATGTTCTGAATGAGGTGACCAGGAATTTGGGATGGGAGAGATGGGGAACTTTTTTCTTGAATGTCTCACTCACTCGAGTGGGTTTATTGGAGTTGAAAAATGTGGAATTCTGGGAAAACTGGTACATTTTGGAATGGGGAAAGTCCTTATTCAGGTTTGAATTGGTTGAAGGTCTAAGTGAAGTTAGAATTCTTTGAATTGGTGGAGAAACATGGACGGAGTAGAATGACAAATATCGGTGGAATAGCATATGTGTGAACACTCTAATTCAACCGTTGTCGGCTTTCACCGACAATTATTGTGACGCTGTTGTTCTGCCAGATTCTTCGGTCAATCTGGAGAGCGGCCTGTCCCCTGCAGAGCTGGTCCCCTTTCAGGGCTGCGTCATACCCCCCCTCACCCCTCAGCAGGTCTTCTCTCCAGAGGACGGCCTCACGCTTCCCAATTCTTCCTGCGCACATGCCCAGGATGGTGCACTTTGGACGGGCATCAGCATGTGTCAAGCCAGGATGGAATGTGCTATGGAAGTTAATCACGAGGTGAGTGGGCTCCAGTTGGTCCACCAGTTTGGACTGGTCTGTGTTAGCAGAGCTGTATTATGTCAGTATGCAAACGTCCAAGAAAATAATACTTTCAATTTGAGGCATTGAAGTGGTGTGGCCCAACGCGCTACATTATGTACTAAATCCCTGTAAACGCCCTATCAGTATGTGATAGGTGGACATTGGGAAACATGTTTAAGTCACACACCATTTGCGTGATCTTTAAGTGGACTCTGTGCAACATAGGACCATTTTATAATAATATCTGATGACACTGTGTTTTCCAGCAGGTGCCCGACACTTTGCACAGAAGACAAAGTGACCCGTCTGAAGAGAGGAACCTTCACCTGAGGCAGCTCGCATGCCGAGCAAAGCTTCTGGCCTCTGTCCTGGAGGTGAGTGAGATATGTCAGTAGAAACAACACAACAGTGAAACCCCGTTCATCACAAAGGGGTACGCTCCAATAGGTGAAAATCCATGATATAGAGACCAAATAAAAAACACACATTCACACACACACACACACATTTAAATGCATTCAAGCAAACTGTTTAAATGCATTGTAAACATTTGAAGCAACTTTTTGGCAAACCTAAAATGTACAGAAAATAATGTATGTATTGCAGTGTCAGTATACATTTATGTGCCTTTAACTACTGTACGTACCTTTCATTGTGTTTGTGTTTTACCATTCTCTCGGCGTTCACTAAACGATTGAAAAGTGCGTCGGCAACTGTGATTCTCCTTTCCCACATGCCAAGGCATTACAGATTTCCACGATACAGCTGTATTGCGGTTCATTGTTTGCTATTTTTGAGCGATTGTTTTTAAATGGGTTTTTACAATATACTTACTTGGTGTAATGCCCTCACATGTGGGAAAGGAGAGCCACAGTCGCCGATACACGTTTCAGGCCGTTACTGAAAAAGTAAGACAAAGCACGTAAACAGTTAGCACACACGCCCGCCGACGCTGCTGACGGCCGCAGCTCCCACCCAGACACTCACATGTAGACTCGCAGATGTCACATGCCACCCCACGAGGCCCCGCCCCTTAAAGGCACATGCATGTATACAGACACTACAATACAGTATTTACAGTATATTCTACACATTTTATGTTTGCATTTAGTTTTTTGTGTGTTCAAAAAGTGTATTTTATTTTTAAATGTGGTCTCTTTATAGCACAGACGTTCACCTATTGTGGGTGGGTCTGGAACATATCCCCCTGTAGATGCATTCCACAAACGTGGGTAATGTAGCAGGTCGCGGTAGGTACCCCGTAGGGGTGAAATTAATTTTAAATGCATTCCACATGGTAGTTATGGTTTCCATCAGAGGGCCATTATGATGTTGAAATGTTGTTTTGAGTTACGAGTGTGGTGATAGAATGAATTAAACTAGAATACCAAGGCACCAGTGTACTACTGTTCAATTTATGATAAGACGGGATTTTGGGAGAAAAAAATGAAATTTAAATAACAAATCCATTTCTCAAGAATCATGACGTAGACAATGATTCGCTTCAATGGGCCACAAAAAGCAATGTCCAGATCTGGCCCACGGGCCTTGAGTTTGTCACATTTGCTCTACATCATGGAGGAAGCATCATCTTTACATGTGGGTCTTCGTGTGTCCTTTATCAGAAACTAATGGCAGTCAGAGAGCCAGAAATCAGCGAACCGGCGAGGCCTCGCGAAGGTCAATCCATGAGTCCCTGCAAGAGGCAGCGACTGAACGACAGATGCGAGTCCTCCGACTCCGTGGAGGAGATGCTGAGAGACGTCAGCACGCGCTGCAATGCCGTGCTGCACGCCACAACCGGCGGGAGGGCGCCGCCACAGGACTCGGACACTGTCCCCATGTATGGGTCATTCCCGGGCCTGCAGACCTCCATATGCAAGGAAAGAAGCAACGAGGTGGAAGAGGACGTGTTGTCTTTCCGCACGTCTTTGAGAGAGCACAGCAGTATAAGGACACGTGTGTTCCCTCAAGGCCGGGCCTTCACCTCGGGCACCCGACAAGGAGGATACCGCTTCCGCTGGGTTCCCAACCACAGTTGAAAGCGGCAAAAAAAAAAAAAAAAAAAAGCACAACTGTAAAGGAAGTGTGGGTGGGCAAATAACGTTAATGCTTAACTTTTAATCTCCAGTGATATCGGTAAATGATTACATGATGTCTTCCTCAGGTAGCTTGAAAACTAATCAGTCACAGGACATAACACTGCCTTAGCATTTGTTTACATTGTGATGCTGTTTACATACCTCCAATTGTAATTATCTCAAGTCATTTTGTCAACATTTGCATTGCTTTTTGTTATTTTGCATTGCTTTTCTGTTATTTTGTGGTTCGGAGAATCCACTTGAACGCCGGATGGGATTTTATTGTGAAACAAGGGACTTAGAAATGTAAATAAATGATTTGCGTGCTAACTTTGCCTGTTTGAGCAGTAATACAAATGTAACCTGGTGACCTTCTCCGAGGAGAATTTGCTTCCTTTCCTTTTGTCTCTCAATCATCTACATTGACTGTGTGGTCTGAGAAAGACCACTGTGTCATGATGCATTGCGGTCGACATCCTTCTTTATGTCCTTATTTTTCACATTTTAACTTAGTGCACAAACAGCATGACCCCCTCCGCTTAAGCACAAGTGTAAAACCCAAGACCCACGGGCCAGATCCACGTCATTTTAGGTGGCCTGTGAACGCTTGCCACAATTTGATCCATCCATCCATTTACTGAGCCGCTTCTCCTCACTAGGGTCGCGGGCGTGCCGTAGCCTATCCCAGCTAACATCGAGCAGGAGGCGGGGTACACACTGAACGGGTTGCCAGCCAATCGCAGGGCACATACAAAAAACAACCATTCGCATTCACACCTACGGGCAATTTACAGTTGTCAATTAACCTACCATGCATGTTTTTGGGATGTGGGAGGAAACTGGAGTGCCCGGAGAAAACCCACGCAGGCACGGGGAAAACACAGGCCAGTCGGCCACCATGCCGCCACAATTTTAGTTAGGCATTATATAATTATAATCATCAAATGCAGGGGGGATTATTAGGGCTCCCACAAAAAAACATACATTGGTGCCTTGAGAAACGAATGACTTGACTTGTGCGTTTTTCGAGATAAGAACAATTCTTCAAAACAGAGGCTACAAGCAGTTTATTGTCATTCCCAGTTGAGATTTACGGTAAAACTTAACACACAACCGAAAATTCTACGTGTTTAACAACCACATGGCTTAGGTTTACACAAACAAATAATCAAAAACGCCATTGTCTCTTTGTTACAACCCTTTAAGCAAAGGATATTTGAACACAAACAATTGAGCAACGCACGTAGAAAGATATACATATAAAAATAAAAATAAATATAACAATACTCATAGCCAAATATTCTTTATCCTCTGTGACGAATGACTAATATTACTACGGTTTACTGAGGAGTGACCGTCTCCATGTATAGCTGTGTCTGTATTATACTGCCCCCCCTGCGACCAATGCACACCCACCAGAAGGAGCGGCACTATTTCCATTGACTTGAAGCAAAAAATGTGGCAAAAACTGTTTCATTTCATTCATTATATTCTATGTAATTATTTTAAGTACAGCTTTAACACGGGTCAGTTGTTACACTTGCAATTGCTCCAATCATGAACAAGTTAGGAATCACCTGATTCACCTTGCAGATGCTTAGTTTAGTCCTGAGTCCACATATGAAAAAGTAGTGCCATAAAGCAGACACAGCAAAACTGTGGAGGGAAAACATAATTTTGAGGTAAAGAGAGAGAAAAAAAACAACTTTATTTTTGCTCAAAATTTTCATGTGATTACATAGCCTGCTTTATAGTCAAACTCATCTAAGATATGTTGATTATGTGTCTGTTTAGCTATATTTCATTCAGATTGTTTGTGGTATTGTTTTAGCTGTTAGCTGTAAGCCAAGCTAGCAATACTACTAATGCAGACACGGACAGTTGTAACAAACCTGCCTGGGGTCAATTGTAACGTTTCTAAAATGCTACAACAAGCTAAATTGGACTGGATGCATGAGTACAAATTTGATTTTTATTTCAAAACAAATGGCCATGCAAACCAGCCACATTTGAGGAATGTGAAAAGCTCTTCAAGCCAAAAGCTTAGCTGCTGACTAAGCTTCAGCTCCAGTTATGAACCACGGCACTTTTCCAACAACACAAAAAGCCACAGTCTCGAATGTAGAAACACTGACTTGGCCGAATTTTAGGCCAACTGTTTTTGGACCCTTAATAAAAGCCAGACAACAGAACTCTCTTTAGCAAAAAGGAAAAGGAAACAAACAGCAATACTTACTTACACAACTGTCAAGATGGCATTGAAGTAGAGCAGAAGATGAAACCTGAGAAAATGAAATGGAAAATAAGATTCCCCCCAAATAATAAAAAAAAAACAACATAATGTTTGATTGTTGATCATAGCTAGTGCACAGAGGCACGTTTAGTACAGTTTTATTACTATGCATATTCATAGTTTAGCATAGTTTAAGTCATGTACTTTCAAAAAACACAGTATATATTATATATATATATATATATATATATATATATATATATATATATATATATATATATATATAGTATTTAACTTGTATCTCAAGGCAGCACTGTATTAGTTAAGTGCTTAGAAGTGTAAGTGCCACGCACTCTTGCCACAAACATTGTCTGTAAACAAACACGGTGCAGCTCAGCTTCTGGGTAACGGACATCGCGTTAAACTTTGTTAAGTCATTTGAAACGACTTCATGCAAACGTTAATATCAGTGCAGCGTGTGTGAGTGTGGGGGTGGTGGGGTGTGGTGGGTAGTCCCATCCAAAGGCAACTTCCGGCCTCTCCAGATGAATCTTAAGCAATAACAAATGCAATTGTGTTTTTTAGAGCATAACAAGTGACACTGTTCAAACTGTTACTGTTGCACTCATCTGCCTCCTACATTCCCTCAAAAGAAGAGAAACGATTTTTGTCGCACTTTGCTTTTGCATTTTGTTCTCTTACTGTAGCAATTGAAAAGTTAAATACAACTGAACTGTACTGACCAACGTGTGTGTACTGGATTAATAAACAAGTAAAAGCCACTGTAACACACACAGTTTGAACATTTAATTCAGCGATTCTTTACGTACCAATAGTGGTATGCGTACCAAATGTTGTGAAAAACTGTGATACAAACCCAATTCCAATGAAGTCGAGACATTGTGTTAAACATAAAGAAAAACAGAATACAATGATTTGCAAACCATGTTCAACCTATATTTAATTGAATACACTACAAAGACAGGATATTTAATGTTCAAACTGACAAACTTTATTGTTTTAGTAAATAATCATTAACTTAGAATTTTATGGCTGCAACACGTTCCAAAAAAGCTGGGACAGGTGGCAAAAAAGACTGAGAAAGTTGAGGAATGCTCATCAAACACCTGTTTGGAACATCCCACAGGTGAACAGGCTAATTGGAAACAGGTGGGTGCCATGATTGGATATAAAAGGAGCTTCCCTGAATTGCTCAGCCATTCACTATCAAAGATGGGGCGAGGTTCACCTCTTTGTGAACAAGTGCGTGAGAAAATAGTCGAACAGTTTAAGGACAATGTTCCTCAACATACAATTGCAAGGAATTTAGGGATTTCATCATCTACGGTCCATAATATCATCAAAAGGTTCTGGAGAAATCACTGCATGTAAGCGGCAAGGCCGAAAACCAACATTGAATGCCGTGACCTTCGATCCCTCAGGCAGCACTGCATCAAAAACCGACATAAATGTGAAAAGGATATCACTACATGGGCTCAGGAACACTTCAGAAAACCAATGTCAGTAAATACAATTTGGCGCTACATCCGTAAGTGCAACTTGAAACTGCAACGCAAAAGCCATCAACAACACGCAGAAACGCCGCCGGCTTCTCTGGCCCGGAGCTCATCTAAGATAGACTGATGCAAAGTGGAAAAGTGTTCTGTGGTCCGACGAGTCCACATTTCAAATTGTTTTTAGAAATTGTGGACGTCGTGTCCTCCCGGCCAAAGAGGAAAAGAACCATCCGGACAGTTATGGACGCAAAGTTCAAAAGCCAGCATCTGTGATGGTATGGGGCTGAGTTAGTGCCAGTGGCATGGGTAATTTACACATCTGTAAGGGCACCATTAACGCTGAAAGGTACATACAGGTTTTGGAGAAACATATGCTGCCATCCAAGCAACGTCTTTTTCATGGACGCCCCTGCTTATTTCAGAAAGACAATGTCAAACCACATTCTGCACGTGTTACAACAGCGTGGCTTCATAGTAAAAGAGTGCGGGTACCAGTCTCCCATTGAAAATGTGTGGTGCATTATGAAGCGTAAAATACGACAACGGAGACCCCGGACTGTTGAACAGCTGAAGCTGTACATCAAGCAAGAATGGGAACGAATTCCACCTACAAAGCTTCAACAATTAGTGTCCTCAGTTCCCAAATGTTTATTGAATATTGTTAAAAGAAAAGGTGATGTAACACAGTGGTAAAAATGTCCCTGTCCCAGCTTTTTTGGAACGTGTTGCAGTCATAAAATTCAAAGTAAATGATTATTTGCTAAAAACAATAAAGTTTATCAGTTTGAACATTAAATATCTTGTCTTTGTAGTGTATTTAATTAAATATAGGTCGTACATGATTTGCAAATCATTGTATTCTGTTTTTATTTATGTTTAACACAACGTCCCAACTTCATTGGAATTGGGGTTGTAGTTCATTCATCAAAATATTTTAAATGTTCCTCCATTTTCCAAATCCTTATCAAGAACTTTAAATAAATGAACTCGTCTTAATTAATGTGACCTTTGGGAATCCCTCTGATGGCGTTTTACACACGACACAGTGTGTCAACGTGGGGTGGACAATGTCGGACCTCAGGTCAGGCACCTGTTTAAACTTCCCCCAACTGAGATTGTTTGCTTTAGGTCAGTGAAGGCAGCGCCGCAGCCCCTCGGCTACGCTCAAGTCACATTTTACAATGTAGCCGTCCGTGACACCCGTCAGCCTCAACGATGATGAGATGCTGACCCTGAGAGCGTTGTGACCTCAATGGGAAAGAATAATATAATTGCAATATAGTTTGAGACCTTTAATGTTTTGTGGATTAAGATTCTGAAAGAAAAAAATGGCAATGGTTGTTGTTTATCTTCCAACATCCCTCCATCCATTTTCTATAGCACTTCTTTTCTGAATGGGGAGGGAACTGTAGCCTATCTCAGCTGACTTTGAGTAACACAAACAACCATTCACACCTATGTACAATTTAGGCTTCAATGAATTAACATAACATTTTGGAATGTCAGAGGACCACACAGTACTTTTTTGGGGGGAATCGTGGCATATGATACCTCGATCCTATGGGATAAATCAATATTGTTTGCATAAAAAATAAAATAAAATTAAAAAAATAATGTGCAGGCCCATTATTCATTATTTAGAATGCTTTATAATGAATCCATAAATTCCCTCATTGGCTTAACAAAGCATATCTATAGCTAACTATTAAATATTCGCTAATTTTTCTCAATTGTTTGTCACACGGATCTACCTACCTACCTACCTACCTACCTACCCACCTACCGTGTCTACAGTCGCTCTCTCATTCTGTCTATCACTCTGTCTATTATCTTTTTTTCCACCTACCTACAGTCACAATATTAGGTACACTAGCACATTCTGATGAGCCCCAACACAAGATCTGCATGAAAAATTCAGCCATTGCAAAGAAAATGAAGCTCAGTTTTAATTGCCACTGTCAGAGAGGTATTATAGTATTATAGTAATTATCGTAATTTAACAATGTAGAAATGACCTGTTGATATCGTGTCATTTTTTTCTATCAAGTAGCACACATCAAAACTGAACATTTGTAATGTCAGAATGTTTGATATACAGTTGTACCCAATATTGTGGCTCTAGATAGGATGTATGGGCCTCAGAACAACAAGTAATTTGCATTTTAACTATCTAGAGCAGGGGTGTCAAACTCATTTTAGTTTGCGGGCCACGTTCACCCCAATTAAATCTCAAGTGGGCCGGACCACAATATTTGTGGCTTAAAAATCCATAAATAACAACTATTAAAAAATATCCCTATTGTTTTGGTGCAAATAATTGCAAGTAACTTCGGGCAATATTCACATTTATTCATTATTATCTTGTTGCAAATTTTGTTGCAAATCATGAGGAGTCTGAAATTTTTAATCGAACATTATTCCAACAGTATTATGAATCAGTGAGTGTGCACCATTCAGCTATGCATCCTTTGTAAATGTATACATAAAAATTGAAGTTGTGGCAGTACATGTGCATCGAAAAAAAGAAAAAAAAAAGGTTGCGACAAACCTATCGCTTTTTAAGTGAAGCTTTTGACTGAAATTTTGTCATATTCAATGTCTTAAAACATTTCTACACGAGGTATTTATTTTCACAGAATTTTAGTGTGAACATGGCACACCATTTTATATTTGTCTGCTCCTGAAACTTGGCATCGTTTGGCCTTCGCAAGTGCCTCAATGCCACTTAAGTGTTGCCAGTGCACCCTCCAGTGGACAATATTAACAACAAAAGTAACTTTGATTGAAAAATAGCAGTGAACGTGTTCTCCATCCCCACGGGCCGGGTTGGACCCCCTGACGGGACGATTCTGGGCCGCGGGCCGTATGTTCGACACCGCTAGAATTCTCGAATTTGGCGCAGCTTGTCAGTGAAAAGCGGGAAGGTTCGAGCCGCGTGCACGGTCCACTTTAATGACCGCAAACGTATATGCGTTTGTCACGGACAGCAGGTCGTGCAGTGCGGCCAGAGGGGACGGGCTTTGTTTAGGCACATTTGGCCGCTTGAAGCTAACCCCAAACGGCGGGAAGGGGGAAAGTAAAATCTACTCACACAATTGGTTTCCAAGGAGACTCAAAGCAAACTCGTGAGGGAGTGTGCGAAGCAGCTTGAGTTCCGCGGGAAGCAATGACAGGAGAAAAGAAGGCCATCCAGTCATGCAGCAGACCTGGGAAAGGATCACATTGAGTACAATTAGAATTCAATCCCAAAAAAAAATAATGAAAATAAACATGATGATGTAATGCTTACCAATTCAATTTTACTTTTATGTTTTACTATATTACTATTGATCAATTACAGTATAGTGATTTAAATGACTTAAATCATCATAATAATTAGCAAACACAAACACACTCATACAAATCATAAAAAATGCGTTAAATATGATCATCATTGCGAATTCTAAAATTTACAGTATCAGCCAACAAAGGATATTGCATGGATAATTATAGATGTAAAAATAAAATGCTATTCACTTATTAAAATATATTGTATTATATTAGTATTTATACATTGGATTGCAGTATGATTATTTAAGCATTCATAAAATGTGATCAATAATGATAATAATAATCAATACACATATACAGTATATTTATAAATACTAGTCTTTCAGTGCAGTACAAAGGTTGATTAATAACATGTTATATTTTATCATATTAATATTTATAAATTGTTTTATATTGTGATTATTAAAAATGACAAGTACAATCAATAATAATCAGTGAATACACAAATAGACAAAATATGACATGACAAATTAGTATTAGAAATGAACGAAAATATGTATTCAAATGCATTTAAATTTCGTATTCATTTTATCTAATTAAAACACTTAAATAATTGTCTTATTCATTCATTGTAAATAATACAAAATATTAGGACAAGCCGAAAGACAGAGTAAAATGAACACTTTGACCACATACACATTAATTTAGAATAATTTGTTAAATAAATGGTTAATTATAAATGAATCATAAAATGATCGTATTATATATGTCCGTCAAAAATCAAATGTGACCGCAGAGAACAAAAGTTTCCTCATTCATGCCCTGATTAAAAATTCTGTCAGGATATTTAAATTGGACTCCACAGTCAAATGTCAGTTGCGTCCTGCGCCACACCTGGCCTACAAACAGTTACTGAGTCTGTGACCTTACAAATCCTGCACTTGAAGCTGCAGGCTCAGTTTTTCTTAATTGAGGCACACACTTGGGGGGGAAAAGTGCTCGTGCGCGCCGCGGGCGAGCACATATGGAGGTGGCAGGTGGCAGGAGCGCGCACCCACTCCCGCCTTACAGCCAACTTAGCGCCACGGAAGCCGCGCCACTGAGGCTTCCTGGTGGCACAATCCGAAGCTATTGTTCGACCATAATGACTGGTTATTTCACCTCGTGCATACCATACTAATACATGTGTACACTACAGAAATATGCACAAATAAGTAAAAAAAATAAATAAAAAAATGTATATATACATAAATAGCGGTTATAATTGGTTTTTAGCGAGGTTATTTAAATAATGTGGCTATAAAAAATATGAAAATATATAGACATTTTAATATTAGATATGATGTTATATTAATTCAAATAATGTGCACTTACAATAACAGTTACAAATTGTTTTAGTATGACTAGGTAAATAACTAAAAAAAAAAGCCATAAAAAATAGATAATTCAAAGACACAAAATACTAAAATTTAGTTAACAAATTTTTTGATGTAATACCTTAAATTCACTGATCTGACTTTGCATGAAAGTACAATGCCCATATAAATTCCTTTTGAATTCACATTTGCTACTAGTGATCTGAAGGAAATTGCAGTTCATGGCAATATTATTATATCATGCATTATATATAAATTGTAAATATTTCACTCTTAAGAAATTCTTTTCGAAATGAGCGGCAGTAAAAATTCTCATCTCGAACACTTATCTGCCCTTTCCTGCAAACAAAGGCCCCCTCTTCAAAAAAAAAAAAAAAAAGAAAATGGTGTGTGCAAACTTTCAACTGACATCAAACTGGCCTTCAACTGACAGTTACTGTTTTTTCTTTAACTGTTGTGTCCATGTGTTACTAGTGGAAACCAAGACGCGGAGGGAACCCGAGCAGGAGAGGGCGCACTTATTTAAACACACACACACACAAAGAGAGAGAGGGGGGAAAAAACTGGCAATCACAAAGCACCGAGTTGCTTCCCGCTGCATTGTCCGCCTGGGAGGGGAGTGTGGGGGTGGGGGTGGGGTGGGGGGTGGGATGTTACTATTTAGGAGCTCGGGGTGTCCTGGAGAGGTAACACAACACATAACACACAACAGGGACAGAGGCAGAGGGTGGCGGCCATCCTCCTCGACCAGGCTAAGATGATGTGCTTATAGGAAACGACGAGGAGTCTGGAAGACAGGTAAAGACTTTTAATGGGTGAGCGATTTAAATATGGGGAGACTAGTGCAAGACTATTTTCTTTTACTGGAGTCCCGTGGAGGAGATTATAAAAATACTTCTTGATAGACTATATTAATATAGGTTTATAAATATCAATATATTAAGAAGCAATATCAAATAAAATCAAAAGTTCTAAAAAAAATTGGATGAAATGAAAGACTTTAAAAAGGTGAAATTAAGTTAATCCTTTAGCAAATTGAAAAGAAAATGCAAAGAATGTCTTTAAACAACTGTTATACACAGCTTTAAAAAATAGGCCTACAAGTGACATGAATTTTTATTAGCAGCAGATAAATAATGTATTGGCTGTAAAAATGAATGTAAACAGGACAAGTTCTGCATGACAGTTTGCAAGTTGAAAGTTATGTGCAGATTTTAATAGTGTAGTCAGGAAGTACAACTTAAATACATAGTCCAGCAAAAGTTGCATTATAAGAGATGCTACTGAGATTTTTTTTTCCAACAAACGTTCTTTGCATGTGCTGGACACTATTAAATACATCAGCGAACATTGCTTTCGGCAGTGCTTCGTCTCTTCCCAGATCCTGCATAGTGCTTGTAAAACATTTGTTTACAATTCTGCCCCTATAGCCTCAAGAACATGAGAAGGGCAATATTTGTTTTTAAGCAAGGAAATATGAATGACAATGATCTGTTACCAAATTGTGTTTCTCCTTGTATACAAGACTGTTAATTTTCTACATTTGCTGTGCATGTGCAGGGTAAGAACAGAAGAATAATGCAGCCAGACGTGGCAAGAAAAAGGAGAAACCATCATTTCCAGGTAACAATTCAAATCAAATCAGATAAAGCAAAATGGTTGTGTTGGCTCACTTTTTTTTTTTTCTCCACGTGAGCTGGTGGTGACAGTGTGGCAGTGTCCTGCTGCAGGCTGTCGTTTGATTGACAGCTGTCAGTTGCACTCCTCACTGCTGCCGACACACACACACACACACACACACACACACACACACACACACACGACTTGTGACTGGTTAGGAGGCAGTGTAATGTTAGCTGGTGTTTCTTGTCCAGCTCACACCGCACTGCTGCCTGAAAAGTTACACTTGTAAACAAAATGCCAGCTGTGTGCTGCTCGAGAGTTTTTTCCCCTAATGGTGCCTTGAGATATGATTGACCCAACTTAGGAGTTTTTCGAGATAAGAGCTATCGTTCGAACGAATTTTATTTATTTATTTTTTACTTGAGCTCACTTTGCAACAAGCTGCAGTTTGGCAGATAGAAACAATTCTTCCAAAAGGGGCTTTGAATTGTTTATTGATGCTCCCAGTTTAAATTTAGAGAGAGGGAGAGAGAGAGAGAAAGAAGAGAATTACACCATGTGTGTTTGAAACAACCACAGAACTTTGCCTTCAGAAAATCCGCTAGCTTAATGCTAACACGCAATGCAAAATGCCATAGATGGGCTAATGAATAGCATCAATGAGGCAGTGTTACAACTCTCTACACACATGAAGACAATCGGGCTGTTGTTGCGCCGACAGCAGTCCCTTGCGAGTGTTTTGACTTTGTATTGGTGTGTTCGATTGTTTGTTCCGTTCAGTCAATGGCTTAAATGGAATCGGCGACCGTGGCTCCCCTCGCCTACATGTGAGAGCATCGCATTACCTTGAGTGCTCCACTACTTTTTCATTTTACTCGAGCGGTGGGGTATCCAAAGCTTGTTTGTATACTTCAAATGATGGCAAACAAAAACCAACGAATCGATAGCTTGTAACTCGATAAAACTGCCTTCTCTTGGATTGGGATGGTTAGTTGTACAGTAATCCCGTGCATATTTGTGGTTCACTATTCACAAATGAATCTATTCGCGTTTTATTCTGTCGAACACGGTTGTGAAAATGCTTAAAATCCTAAGCGGTGAGTACTGAGAGTGTTTCCCCTGTTGTCACGACTGTGGATGGTTGTGAGGCAGTGTCTTGTTAGCTGGTTTGTTGTTGTGTGCCAGCTTACCTGCGACTGCCCAACGACTGTCCAAGCAAACTGCAAACACACACACACACACACACACACACACACACAGAGGACTGCAATTAGAGAGCGTGTGATTTTGTAACCGTGGCAAAAACCTTTTGACTGTGAAGTGGCGTAAGTACATGGATGTGTATTACTCTTTTTCTTTAATGAAATAGGCTGACTCAGTTTTATGCAAGGAAGCAGCTGTAGCCCAATATACTTTTGGGCCAACGGCCGGTCCTGCTTTGTTGTCCTGTTGTCCTGCGTTGCGACCCGAAATTAGGATTCACAGGCTCTTGTCATCTAGTCCACAGGTGTATGCAGAGTGTGAAAAAAGGGAGCATTTCATACACTACACTATGTATGCGGCAAACAGCCACATCACTAAACAAACAAAACAAACTGTTTCATGACAGTGGTGCGGAAGTGCAGAACAGCTCGCTCACAGACACGTTTTAAGAAATAAGCAAATAAAAAACAAAAATGATACGGGTGTTTTGATTTCACACTTGATGGGTGGGTAGGCACTCCAGAGACCCAACTATTTGTATACAAACCATTAAAGTAAATTTTCTAGACTACTGTGTCCATTTTAAGAAAGTAAATACAGCAGGGTGTCAGCCATCAAATATTTTTATAACACATTATCTTGTTTAAGGCGGCACGGTGGACGACTGGTTAGAGCGTCAGCCTCACAGTTCTGAGGACCCGGGTTCAATCCCCGGCCCCGCCTGTGTGGAGTTTGCATGTTCTCCCCGTGCCTGCGTGGGTTTTCTCCGGGAACTCCGGTTTCCTCCCACATCCCAAAAACATGCATTAATTGTAGACTCTAAATTGCCCGTAGGTGTGACTGTGAGTGCAAATGGTTGTTTGTTTGTATGTGCCCTGCGATTGGCTGGCAACCAGTTCAGGGTGTACCCCGCCTCCTGCCCGATGACAGCTGGGATAGGCTCCAGCACCCCCGCCACCCGAGTGAGGATAAGCGGATCAGAAAATGGATGGATGGATGGCTTCAAAAGGCAGGGCCTGGTCTGGTGAGTGACGTGGGCGTCAGCAAATGAGAGTGTAGGGTTGGCTGGCCGTCATCTGGCTAACCTGTTAGCCTGTCTGTGTGTTGAGTCACTTGGCATGAGTTGTCCATCGGCAGCTTGTGTATGAATGCGTTTATTACAGTTTGATTTTCTTACCATTTGTTCACTAAAGCAACTGAAAGTGCAAACTAGCAATGGTAGGGTATGTTAAATTAGCGAAGATCGATTCGTTACCTTATGTCGGTGATCAAAACCGCTTTGCGGTAGACATATTGCACTTTATTGTCCTTGTCAAGTGGGAAATGATCCCATATTTCAGACATTCTCTGTCTTTGACGGACCCTTTCCTCCTGGCTTGTCGCCATCGTGCCAACTTATTTCTACAGAGTGCTGTTTGACTGCAGTAACATTAGTCCATTGATCGTCGCAGTCCTAAAACACGGTAAACTCTATGCCATGGGCAAGATTACTGACATACAGAATGCCTTGAGTTAGACCACCAGTTTATGCTTCCAACTTCGTGAGGAACCGAAGGCCATTAAATGTGCAACCGGTGCACAAAGCAAGGACCATAAAGGCATGCTTGGTGGAGTTTAGTGCAGAAAAGCTTGAGACCTCAACCACATCTGCAATGAACTACAATATAAGAAAACTGTGAGCCAAGCTCCTTATGTTCTTCCATTTCGACTTCCTAGATTGGCCAGGTGTCATAATACTTTTGTCTATATCGTATGAGTTTACCTTTTCTAATTTTGTTTTGGTCACCACCTTGCTAAATTAGGCCCTACCGTTTTGGATGATTTATTTAGTTAATTACCTCACATTCTACTGCTAAGACAACAGTTAAGAGTCAAATCACATCGCCTTCATTTTGGGAAGTGTGTTGGCATAAATGTGACTCACGGTGCAAGTGGTTGTCCATCCAGTCCAGTCGCTAACTTATCGTCATGACTTAACTTTGACAAAACAATCTTAGGGTGATAGAAAACATTGGAAATTATGTAGTTAGATCTTTAAATCTAAACATTTCAAGTGTAAATACAGTACAAGACTTTGAAATGTTTACACGAATAGCTTACCTGATGACCTTACCCAATTCAGTAGACAATGCTGAAAGAAATCATAGATGTGAATCATCATTATTATGCTGTTTTAATTTGCGGCTATTGACTCATGATTTTTAGTGGTAAATGTTTGCAACACTGCAACTGATAACTTACCTGAGGGATTCCTCCACCTGATAAATTGTTCTATATCAATAATACTATGTAGAATATACTGTACAAGTCACAGATTATTTTGCATCAATGTAGAAATACATTTTAATAAAAAAAAAAAACATTGAGTGAGATGTTTCAGATAAGAGCATGGACATAACCAAGTGTACCACTTCAGTGGTTTAACATCCATCAGGTTGAGGAAAATTCATGTTTGGCATTTTTTTTTCTTCATCCAATCTAATGGCCTTGCACACACACACACGAATACACACATTCATTGTCCCGAGCCACACATTGCCTCCATTGGCTAAAACAGAATCTTTGATAATCCCACTGTTTGGAGTCATGGTTCAACCACGCACAATGTAGCCTAACATTTCAGTCCTGCAAGTTCTGGTCGTCATGGCACAGGACAGAGTTAGGCAGTGTGTCCAATCAGTAAGGCTAAAAAAAAAAAACGCCATTATAGCTCCGCTCGCTTTTTCAGGATGATCTCTCGCACCATCGCTGCCACCTCTTGGCGAATGCTCTCCATGGGCTCTTCGGCTCGCCAAAAGCGCACCACTTGGCCCTCTGGATTCACGAGAAACTTCCAAAAGTTCCACTTGGGAACTTTCTGCACAGAATCTGAAAAATCAAAAACGTCTTGTAAAAGATTAAAAGGAGCCGTCCAAACAACACTTGGTTTACGACGGTCGGCACATACTCTTCAGGGTTACAGATGGTGTGCATTGGCGTGAGCATCTATGGTCATGCGGCGCAAGGAGGTGTGCTGACTGTTTTTCATCTGATTGTTTTATATTTATGGCCAGAACTGTCTTTCATCTGTCTGTCTGTTTGTCCATTTGACTATCATTTCTTAAGTCAGGTGTTATTTCAGGGACAGTCTGAAATCATAGCTTTCCTCACACAATTGAAAAACGGTTCAGAATCTATCTACTGAATCTACATTCTGCTAAACTTCTGTCCATCACAGACAACTCAGAAGATCCACTGCACAGCAGGCAGAGGAGAGAGAAACAAAAATAAAATCAATCAGAGGTTTTTCTAGCCCATTTATTGGGGTGAAAAAGAACTCCTAAAATTTGAGATTTTTTTTTTTTTTTAAACTGTTATTTTTAAACCTAGAAACATTTAAAACAATGCAGTATTTAGTTGTAACGTAATATTTTTTATAACAAAAATACAGCACACCTTGCCTCAAAAATGGTTTGTTCCACCCAGTTCTTCCAACCTCCCCCGACTGGGCTCCAAGTGCGCTCCCTGTACAGAGCAATACGCTGCATTCCAGTGATCTGGTTAAGCAACTGGCTGAAACCAGGATATGTAGCACATTTCTTAACTTCCACCACTCAATACCAACACAATTACCATGACCAGCCCAGTCCTCATTTTTGCTGCACTTAATTGTAGGTCACTGTTTATGTTGACAAGTAGGAGTTACCTGATATTTTTTTCAAGCTAGGAAAGATTGAGGTGGTCAGACAGTAAGTCTACCACTGTCCACTGTTTGTATTGCATTTAGAAGGTCGATGTTGTATCACGCGCTTGTGATAATATTACAACCAAGGTGCTACTGAACAGTTGGAATCCCATTAGCATTAGACTTCGCCGATTTGTTCGGGCTGATCGGTATCGACCGATATTTAGCATTTTATCCTGATCGGCTTTAATGTCATAATTCGCCGATCCGATCAATGACGTCATTAATAGGCTCCGCAAAAGAGATCCGCGTCGCCGCGTGCACAGTATATTTGTATCCAAAAGCTAGTTTATTTTTAGCCTTGTCGCGTGTCTTTTGACGTAGGACTGTAAATATCTGACGGCCAAAGAAGTTATTTACAAAAAAACTTCGGCGGTGCGGGACAAACACGTCGGAGACAGGCAACACGTAATGCCCAGATCAGACTACGAGACAAATTTGCTCTTTCATGATTGCACTGTCAGACTACTGCAATAAAATCTTGTATTCCGATACCACCGCATCCCATTTTTTACGATCATTGGGCTTTATATTGTCAACTCAAATGCGACCGGGTACACTCGTTACCGTGGCGACGACAACAAGAGTGGATCGTGCCGACTCTATTATAAAAACAAAATGGGGAAAAACGTGTGTTGGTGGACACAAGAGAGGACGTTCGTTTAAGGCTTGCTTGAGGTATGTTCACGTACCTTTAATACGGTACGGCTCACAAGCACGTAAAATGTTATGTAGCCTGGCAAGCTAGCGGTAGCATGAAGGGTTGGACGTAAACATGCTGCCGTTCTATCGAAGCATGCTCTAAAGTTTCAGTGTGGGTGAAGTAATTTAAATAAAAATACAATAATTTAATTACAGTAAGTTAGCACCCATTGTTTCTGTCATGTAATGTTGGTTTGACCTGACTGATTAGAATACACGATCTGACTAGAGTAGTGATTTCCAACCTTTATGGAGCCACGGAACATATTTTACGATTGAAAAATCTCATGGCACACCAACAAACAAAAATGTCACAAAAAGTGGGTACATTAATTCCTGTATTTACTTCCTGTCATCTAATAGAAGACCATTGATTTGTTCTGTCTGTCACTATGCCTCACTGGCGAAAATAGAGGAAAGAAGATACATTATTTAAAATTTCCGCGGACAAATTTATTTTTGAGCAATTAAGTATACAAGTATATACAGTAAATGAACAAGTCATTCCTTCGTCTTGTGATCGGATCAGTGATTGTTTTTTTAAAACTCGCTGATCGGCCCCAAAACTCCTGATCGTGTAAAGCCTAATTAGCATTATTACTAATTTTAGTACACATAGAGAGAGAGAGAGAAAGAGGGAAGAACAAAGGGAGGAGTTCATATATTAGTATTCACAAAACTCAAAATTCTATGAATGTGTTTTACATGTTGTTCATTGCATTTCAAATAAATGTCCTAAAAAAATAAGTCCAAGGTCCATTTTTGGTACTCACTGTCTATGTAGAGGCGCTGCTGTATGAAAAAAAAGTTGTCTTCCCCAGAAATTGAGGTTACAATATGTTTCTCCTACGTTTCCAAAACATTCCTCTTTGCCGTGGCTCAACATTTAAATAACCTTTAACAGATTTGACAGTAGCACCACAGTGTAGTGCTCATCTTTCATTAATGTAGGTATGAAATGATGTAAACATTTTAAATACAGAGAACTTTATCTTGCCTGCATTAAGTACGTTTGCCTTCAGGGACAGTCTGACATTATAGCTTTCCTCACACAACAGTCTATCTGTCTTAACTATACTGCATAGTTATCTACTTAATCAATAGTGGAAATGTAGTCAAGTGCTCATTTTAACCATATTTTGCTTATTCAGGTAAGTTAAAACAAACAGCCCTCGGCGTGGTGCGTTCGTGTGCTCCTTACCTGTGAGGAATTTGAAAGCCGGTTCGGGCTCGGAGCCCATTATTTTGATCTTGCCGAAGAAGGGGAATGTGACCCCGTAGGTGGACTTGGCGAACGCCTCGATGTAACTGCTGGTTCCGGTCTCGGTGTCGCCGAATTGTCCGCAGGGGAAGGCCAGGACGTTGAAGTGAGACGTGCCCAGCTCCCTGTGGACCTCCTGGAGGGACCGGTAAGCCGCCTCCGTCTGCTCGCTGTGGCTCGCCACGTTGACAACCAGAGAAGCCTGCGTGGAGGGCAAAGTTTTTGAGCACTCTTTAAAAAAACAAAACAAAAACAAGAAAAGACACATTGAACACGACTTGAACCAAACTAGAGTAAAAAGTTCTGCTTGGGTGTGTTCTCGGTCGTATTCCTTTAAATCCTGCCGATGATGTGGACTTACTTTTCCTCGGTACTTCTCCAGAGAAAGCGTCCTCCCTTTTGCGTCTTTTACCTCGAACGAATAAAAGTCCGCCGGCTTTTGGGGCTTCAGCAGCTGCGTCTGGAGCAGGAACAAGCAGCCCACGCCGACCGTCATGCTCAACAGAACCGTCAACTTCTTCACTTTGGGCCCCGAGGACTTGACGGGATAGCCCCCTAAGGCCTCCATCTTGGAGGGGGGAAAGAAGGAAACCCGAGGGAAATACTAACAACCATGTGCGGGCACCCTTTCACAATAAATCCGGAAGTAGATGTTTAAGACCATTACAAAGGCACTTTGGAAATAATTAAAACAATAAAAGCATGAATCGGGCTAGAGCGGGATGGACAAAGCGTTTGTGCTCAAGGGCCAGACTTGATTTTTAAAACGAACTGGGCCATGCGATTCACAAACAAGGTTTGTGTTATAATGTGCTTGTAATATACCTGCATGTAAAATTACATATTTTTACGATCGAATAATTCATATGCTGAACCACTGATGGTGGAGTTTTAAATTCCCAAAACGCTCATTTGTGTCTATATGTGCTCTGAGAAGAGAGGCTGGGAGAAGCTCCATTTCACAAGGGGACAAGTGCAATAGTCAATGGCTGGATGAATGAATTAATCGATGCTTTGTTATTTAGGATTAATTTAATTAAAATTAATTGACCCATTATTGAATGAACTAAATTAGATACACATATAAAATGGATTATTTTATCAATATTTTTGTTTTATTATTTAAAATAAATTAATAGGAGAGTAATAATTATTTAATGAAATCGATGAATAAAGAAATAATTAATACAGTTTAATTTTAGGGGGAAACGGCTTCATTAATGCAACAAATATTGGAGGACTCGGATTTGAATTAAGGAACGGAGTGGGCTGTATGGCCCGTGAGCCATACTTTGCTCACCCCTAGGCTAGAGTTAGGATAAAGATGCATTTTCATAATTTAACCGCGTGTTTTAAAGTACATACTGAATTTGAAGTCATATCCATAAATTTAAAGGTGTCTTTTTGCACTTGCAGCTGTGATGTTTTTGAAACATTTTAATGTGTTTCACCAGTTTGGACCCACTATGCCTATTTCCATAAACCTTTATTGAGTCAAGGCACATATTATATATTATTATAAAGCAGAACAATTCAAATGGGGTTTCACTAGATAGCAGAAGGTACATAATTAACATGTGCATCCACTTTTTGTGACGTTTTTGTTTGGCGGTTCGCCGTGAGATTTATTTCTAATGCAAAATGATGTGCCTTCGATGAAGGCTGGGAAACTGCACAACCAAATATTGGTAATGAACGAAATACTGTTATTTAGTAGCATTTAGTTTCTGTATTGACAGCACCTGGGTTTGTGGGACACCAACATGAGATTGAATGGAATTGCATTTAAATATTAGTCCACTATCTTGCTTCTCTTCCACTGAGACTGTGTTCATTTTACTGCAGAGAGAACCCGACACGAACGTGACGTCATACAAACGCTTCAGGACGTGGCTCAGTCACAAGCACAGTCGCGAGAGTCCCGCTGTGAGTACGCCCTTGTCCACTGGGCGGCGCTGTGGGCCCAACTTTGAGTTGGACGATGTCGTTCAGCGGCTGGAGCTGGATTCGCCCTCTCGATGTCATGCTGCAGCACAGAGGGGACACCAAGGTAGTCTCAAAGAGCTTTTCTTCTGGTAAAAATGTATTTATTTTAGGGGTCCTGACTGAGGAAAAAAAAAAAAAAAAAAAAAAACTCGCCTAGTAGCCCCCCCAGAAAAATAAATAAAATTTAACCCCAACATGAGTCTCACCAGTCAACACCACATTGGGTGACCATAAGTCATCAGGCTGCATGAAAAAGTCCAAGAGAACCCATGCCCCCAATTTAAACAGGAAGTCTGGCAATTTAGTTTGAAGAAGCCATTTTGCAGGCAAATTCCAGTGCTCTTATACTTCGATGTACTCTGTAGGAAATTCTCCCAATTGAGCCCCAATGGTGACATTGGGTGGATATGTCTATCTCAACAGGACAAATGAACAAGTCTCAAGGACCCATGCCTGAGATTGATCAGGAAGTCCTCCATTTTGGGCTGAATTCCCTAGAGTCGGAGTTCACCTAGGATGGCTGCTTCAAACCAAATCAACCTCAATTGGAAGGAGGTATCCTAGACAGATTGGCTGTAGATTGTTAGCCGTTTGTTTGTTTGTTTGTTGAGTTTGTTTGTTATCCTTATGGCTCATTTTTCCTAAAATGTTCAAAAATAACTCAGGCAATTTATTCTGTTAGGCTAAAGGGATAGAAAGACAATTAAACTGCTCCACTGCAATCGTAGAGCAATGACACAACATTTCAAACATACGCAAGGCCAACTGTGGGCTGCCTCGAAGCTGTGAGCAACAGTTATCGAGGCCTACGTATAGCGTCGGTGCAGCAGATCACACCTTTGAGGTTCAACAGTCACGTGCAACATGTTTGCCGCAGCAATATATGGACAAGTTTAAAAGGCAAATACATGCATTCTTGTGAACAAAAGGAAGCTTGTGCAAGCATTGACAGGAACACTGTGCCATTCACCTTGTGTATGAGTTCTTCAAACCTGTTTGTTCTATTTAAAGCCATTATCACCCACACCACCCTCCATACCAGTTCACTTCATGGACTTCATGTACAAAGTGTAATATTTCCTGTAATATAATATGCTCTTCTTTTAAATTCTAGAGTCAACACTGATTCTGGGCAACTCCAGCAGACCACCAAAGGCACAATGCATCCCAAATTCTGGAAGATACTCAGTCATGTTCAATGTGCCAGAACAGGTGTGTTCGTAGAGCATCCAAAGGAAAAAAAAAACTACCTGTAGTGACCCAATGAGAAGGCATATTGGTTTTTATGCTTTATTTTCAGGAATGGATTTGGATTGAACATAAAGGTGGAGACGCACAATCGACAGGTACAGGCTGACAGCAGTTTTCCTTGGCATGAGACTAAGAACAATCACAGAACTGAACAAGATTTGAGTATTTTATTCTATCTGTATGTAATACAGTCTTTTTCAATGCAGACTCAAAAGAAATCCAAAGTGATCCAAGGCCGTTTTCTGTTCTGAGCACATCTGTAGCAAGTCCGCTTGGAAATTCAACACTCAAGTTGGCTGCACCATCACTCGTAAATGACTACTGTAAGAATCTATCTATTTAGCCCCTACATATACAAATACCTACTTACCAGGCTACCTACGCTCTTATCGACAGACCGACTGACTTACCTACCTACCTACCTACCTACCTACCTGTCTGAAGTTCCTGTCTGCACCCTTACAGACACACATCTTCTAGACTACAGCTGTAATGGCATCCTCGCATTAGCTCTGGACTCTTCTGTTTACATTTGGAATTCAGAAACCCGCTCTCTGCTGGGTCGGCTGGACCCGAGTCCAGAACCGGGTCGAAAGCGGCGCCAGACAGTCTCTTGCGTACGCTGGAGCGGAGACGGACACGTTCTCAGTATCGGAACCAGGCGTGGGGAGGTGCAGGTACCTACATTCTGGGGGCTGGTGGTGTGAGATGGACATGTAAAACCAAGTTGAATCAGCAGTGCGATGTTTGTGTTCACCTCTCAGTTGTGGGACGTTGAACGGAGGCAGAATGTGAAGACTCTGCCTTCACACTTGTCCGTGGTTCGAGCTCTTTCCTGGAAACAGCAACTTCTTAGCAGGTAGCAACATTTCTTCAAGATTATCGGAAGCCCACCAAGGGTTTACCACCAAGGCTTCTCGACCGTTTTGAACTTCACCACAGAGCCGCATCAAATTCTTGTTTAGCACCTTCATAAAGGAAGTGACATAAGTAGGACCTCACGAATGGTTTAGAATTAGTCTATAGAGCGTTTGATCAGTTTGGTGACTTCATTAACTGCTATAACGCTTAACAGACAATCAGGGATGCCAAATGGTGAACCCACATTGACTTTTTTCTACTTTTGAGTTACTAAGAGTTTATACCTTCATTATCCATCCATCCATTTTCAATAACGCCAGTCCTCATTATATTGGCAGGTGAGCCATCCCATCATACTTTGGGGCGAATGTCGGAGCACAACCCGGACTGGTCGCCAGTCAATTGCAGGGCACAAAAAAGGCAAACAACCATTCACACCTATGGACAATTTAAAGCAAAAATGGGCAAATTTGCCGTTTCCCTTTTTTAATCCGACGCACCGAGCTTTTACATGATCAAGGGTCCTGTAATATTTCACCGTTATTTCAAAAATTGGTTAATTCAAATCAATATATTTATTTTTTAATGTATTTTGTTTTCATTTATCTAATCAAATAATTAGTGCACACATTTATTTACACGCTAATAAAATAAACAATTTTACGTTTAAAGTTTTTCATTAATTGTATTTGATAATTTGTTAATTCACTTAGTGTAAATAATACAATTGCAATTTCACATACCCATTAAAGATTTATTTTATAGAATTGAATAAATTCATGCTAAATACGGGAAATAATAATAATTTTACTTTACATTTAAAAAATTTGTTTATTTAGTGGTTGATTACTGTACATAATCAAATAAATATTATTAGAAACATTTTACATATAGTTTTTATTTTATTAGATAATTTATTCGCATGAAATAACACAATGATTAATTGCAATTTAATTATTATAAATTTTGAAATATAATAATGAAAATTAATAACATTTGATTGTTTTTTAAAATTTAAACTCATCAACAAATGATGTTGCCCATTGCTCAGTTTTAAAAGTTAAATATGCTCCTTGAGCACAAAAGTATGCATACCGCTTATGTATGTAAAATTTTAAATTAACTTAGGATACATGTTTTTGGAACATGGAAATACCAAACAAGAAGGCTGGAGACAAGATTCCCATCCAGAACCTTAGAACTGTGAGGCAGACATGTTAAGGGGACTACAGTACGTTGCCTATCATTATTAACCCATTTATGAATTGGAATGGGAAAAGGTTTCTCACATTATAAGAGTGGTAGCAGGATATGTAGCTTTTTATTTATTTATTGATTTATTTATTTTCTACAGTGGCTCCACCCTGGGACACATTCATCACAATGACCCACGGGCTCCATCTCCTTTAGTGGGCACGGTGATCCAACAGGAGGGTTTGTGCAGCCTTCAGTGGTCCCCCGGTGGTGAGTGGCTGGCCAGCGGCTCCGCAGACGGCCTCCTCCACATCTGGGACCGTGATGTCACAGGATCACCTCGGCCAGTCGCCACCATGAAGCAGCCTAGCGCTGTCAAGGTGTCAATGAGTTATGATCTATAATGGGGTTCACAAGTCCTGATTTTTAATAACTTAATCAGTTTTTAATCTGTAAGTAAGTACTGTATGTGGCACTTGTCGTTGCCAGAACTCACAAAGTGCTTACATACTTAAAATCAACAAAGACAAACACACAATTCTGTACAACACTGAGGAATCGCTACTTCGATACAATGTAACGTAGTCATTGTTCAGCTTGCAGATCAGAATAGAGACAGGCAATGTCTAAACGGTTGGCAACAAAAACGACTACACCCTTAAATAAAAATGTGTAAATTGGGCTGTGTGTTAAGTTGTTTTGAGGGGACTCTTTCACGAGCTTTACATTACATTGTAGCAATTGTGTCATTTCGTCAGTGTTGTCCCATGAAAAGATATAAAGTATACACACAATGCAGTAAATACAAGGAAGGAAAACAATCTAGATCAAAATGTCTTAACATACCTCTTACACACCCCAAACCTCAGGATTATTGGCATTTTAATAGGAACACATTTATTTAATATGCGATTCAAGTTACAAGCTTGGTTCCAGAATGAATTCAACTTTTAAATCGAGGTACCACTGTATTTGTGTTGGATTGCATTAGTTAGATGCACTTACAAGCGTGTGTGTGTTCAGGCAATGGGGTGGTGTCCCTGGAAGAGCAATGTGATAGCCACAGGTGGAGGATGGAAGGACGGGCAGCTTCGAATTTGGGACATCGAGTCGGCGACTTGCGTCGGTTCCGCGGACACCAACTCACAGGTGCTGAACGTCACACAAGCGCCGACGCCGTGACTGTCCACCGGTGACTCTTGTATGTAACCACCCCGACTGCAGATCTGCTCTCTGGGCTGGGCGGAGGCCACCAGGCGCCTGGTCACAGGACACGGCCACCCCCATCATAATGCCATCTGCTGGGACTTGGAGTTCCCTTTGCTCAGGCCTGCTTTCCACCTCACAGGTACACAATCCATCCAAACAGACATTTCTGCAAGATTAAATACAAGCCTATTTTTCTTTCAAATTAAATCCAACTGAGCTTTACTGGGTTAAAAAAAAACAAAAAACCTGAAGCCGCTGGACCATTATGCCCAGTTTGAACATTTAATGCAGTGATCATTTTGCGTAGAACCAGAACACAGGTGTCAAACTCAAGGCCCCGGGGGCAAATCTGGCCCACCACATCATCTAATGTGGCCTGAAAAAGCAAATCAGGGTTCTTGCTAAAAAATAAACATTGCAAATTGTTTTCACCTTTAATGTTAATTGCAAGCATTTTTTTGTTACCAGTTCCCCTGTTAAAATAAAATGAATGATAGTTTAACAGTTTTCATTAGCTTCTGATTTCAAAATAGTTATCCATCAGTTTATTTTATATTTGTAATGTGAGGCTATTATACATTTAGAGTATATGGCTTCACAGTTGTAACAGCCCTAGGCGGGAAACCATAACTATGATGTGGCCCGCACCAAAAATGAGTTTGACACACTTGAAACTAGAGGAAGTGGTACGTGGGTACCACTAGTGGCTCATGGTAGGGAAAAATAATTCCAAAAATCTCCTGCTGATCACTTCGACCCATTCACAACATTACCAAGGTTGTATCCAATGGCGACACATGATATAAGGTCACCATTTTTTTAGATTGGAGTCTAGACCTCCGCCATGTAGAAATTCTGCAAAGTATTTGAATTATGACATATTTGAAATGTTTTCCAGTAGGAGCTATCAAAGTTTCCCTTGAAGATCAACCTGAGTTGGTATTTTGTATGCAGAAAATTCCATTTGTCGTTCTTTGCAGGTCATTCACGTCGTATCCTGCACGTGGCCTTAAACAACGATGCTGGCCAGCTCTTCACTGCAGGAGCGGATCAGTGCCTTCACATGTGGGACATGTCATTTCCTCAGTCTCTACTTTCTTAAAAAGGCATGCTTAAACCATTGCAGTGATCGTGTCACTCTTTCTAATCATAGCTTGCAAATGCACACTTCCCGTCCCAGCTGTACAAAGCACCTTTGATTTGAACTATTTGTAATGATTGAATGAATGAATAAATACATGAATAAATAGATTACAGATATAGATTATAGATTTAAAAAACTGTTTTGTGTAGATACCTTGTAAAAAAAAATGTCCACTGTGAATAACTCAAATTTATCAGACCACCTATCATAAAGATATCATTCCAACCACACATTCAGCCAATTAAATGTTATTCTGTTCAAGAATGGAGGTAAACAATTATAATTTGACAAAATGTTTTATTATTATTTTTGTAAAACAGTAAATTTATAGATTCAAGTATATCAAGAATAATTTGATTTTTGAAATAAAAACATTGTTTTTGCTTAAATAGCTTCTACTGCATATACTGACCTATGACAGAAACATGACTTTTGGAATCTTCATCTTCAATTGACAATATCTTTGTGTCATGTTACCTATCCATCCATCCATTTTCCTCCACTTATCTGAGGTCGGGACACAGCGGCTGCAGCCTCAGCAGGGAAGCCCAGGCTTCCCTCTCCCCGGCCACTTCATCCAGCTCTTTTGAGGGGATCCCGAGGCGTTCCCGGGCCAGCCGAGAGTCATAGTCTCTCCAGTGTGTCCTGGGTTTTCCCCAGGGTCTGCTCCCGGTGGGTCGTGCCCGGAACACCTCACCAGGGAGGCGTCCGGGAGGCATCCTAATTAGATGCCAGAGACACCTCATTCTGGCTCCTCTCAATGCGGAGGAGCAGCGGCTCTACTCCGAGCCCCTCCCGGATGACCGAGCTTCTCACCCTATCTCTAAGGCGGAGCCCGGTCACCCTGCGAAGGAAACTCATTTCGGCCGCTTGTATCCGGGATCTTGTTCTTTCGGTCACGATCCACAGCTTGTGACCATAGGTGAGGGTAGGAACGTAGATCGATCGGTAAATCGAGAGCTTCACCTTTTGTCTTAGCTCCTTCTTCACCAGAACGGACCGATACAAAGGCCGCATCACTGCAGACGCTGCACCGATCCGCCTTGTCGATCTCTCAGTTCCATTCTTCCCTCACTCATGAACAAGACCCCAAGATATTTGAACTCCTCCACATGGAGCAGGATCTCATCCCCGACCCGGAGAGGGCACTCCACCCTTTTCCGACCGAGGACCATGGTCTCAGATTTGGAGGTGTTGATTCTCATCCCAACCGCTTTACACTCCGCTGCGAACCGCTCCAATGAGTGTTGGAGATCACGGCTTGATGAAGCCAACAGAACCACGTCATCTGCAAAAAGCACAGATGCAATTCTGAGGCAATACTGAGGACATCTTTGCTTCATGTTACCCGATTAACAGCTAACCGCTGAACTTTAGCTTAAAAGGTCTGCTCTTCATCAAATTTAATGACCTTGACAGGAAGTTATGTCTCACTTGTGGGAAAGAAAACCACCATGAAAACATTTAGAAGAAAAACAGTGTGGTGAAGACTTCCTTTGAAAAGTACGGCAGCATTAATACAAACATTAAAAATACATAAAGGGTACTTGTCCTTTTTTTCATTTTTGTAAAACATAATTTCTTCTACATTGGCTTGATATAGTTATTTGTTATTGTGTGCAGAGCACGGGTCATAGTTTTCATTGTGACATTTTTTAAATTTCAGACAATTCGGACAATTATCATTAAACTGTCCCACCTCTAGGTACGTTACTTAGCTGTACAAAAACATTCACGATCACATCATTTGTTATTTTTTTTTAATCGTGCCAAACTAGTCTATGAAACCTAATGTTTGACCAGCTAGCTAAACTGTTAAATTAGCTTACCTGTCTGTGAGTTTTATTGTGATGGACGAAGTTCGACGTCGTTGTTTTTGTGTCTTCAATGCGCGAGTTACAAACCGTGCAGGTTGCCATCCTCTTTTTGCAGACTCCATCGACAACATAAGTCCTTTGCTGCCTTCAATCAATGGATCCTTTATTTGAGGCACCTGTGGCCAGAGTAAGGAAGACATGCAGAACAATTTTTTGACTGCAAAGAGTAGATCAACTAAATGTGGTTTTCACAGTCATTTTTTTCAAAAAAATATTAGGATCTGCAAGAGTGGTTATTTTTTTTTTTTTTGCCATCAATAAATCCCATCCACAAGCTGACACTGGCTCTGCGAACGTCCTTTGTCCTGGATTGCGTTGGGTGAAACCACTCAGCGGCTTTTTGGAAACGACGAAGCGAGCACATTTTACATTAGTTTCGCTTTCTCTTGGAATCATTGTGACTTATGAGTTGTTAATATATCTTTTGTTGAACACACGAGGCGTTCAAGACTGTCACAGACCAAGGCGAGGGATGTAGCTGTTTTGCTGACTCCTTTTTTTTTGAACCCCTCCTGCCCCCCACAGTATAAAAGGTGTGAACCAAGGTGGGCTTACAAGAAGACAAAATGTTCTTGAGTGCCGTGGCCCTTCTCGTGCTCACGCCAAGTGAGTAAAACACTTTGTCATTAATTGATGATAACTGAATTTTGATATGATGTTTGATCTTCTAGGTGATGCCGCAAAGATTATCGGTGGGAAAGAAGTGACGCCCCATTCGTTGCCTTACATGGCTCTGCTGGAGAGCAACACACCGGCTTGTGGGGGTGTTTTAGTCCATCCACAATGGGTTCTCACTGCAGCCCACTGTAATAAGTAAGCCATGCATATACACCTATTGCAGTTATGTGAAGAATAACATAGCATACATTTAAAAATGTCTTATGAATTACAATTATTGTTAGTTTTTTTATATTTTAGGTAAACACTTTTTTTCCTTTTGCAGGAAATATTATTTCTTATTTTTAAATGTATTCATGATTTTTTAAAATCATTTTTATTCTATATATATATGTACATATATATATATAGTGTTATCCATATTTTATCTACTTTACAATAATACACTTTATTTCAAGCACCGTTCAGAGAATCCAAGGACACTGAACAAAATACACAATATAGATACAAATTAATGATCTTTATTTGACAGGGTCATGGCCCATAACAAAATTGTATCTATATATATATATATATATATATATATATATATATATATATATATATACATACACACACATGGCAGTAGCATTGCAGTCAAGATGGGGAGTAAGCAGTCTTGAGCATGAGTATTGAAAAGAGGAAAAGAGCCAGTGTTACGGATGGCAGGTGGCTTCGAGTTCCAGAGTTGGGGAGCAGAACAGCTGAAAGCTGACTATGGAAGCCAGTTTCCGCCAATTAAAACACAAGCAAACAAACAAAAAAGAAAGTGAAACAAAAAATGTTTATTTTTTTGTTTTTTTTGCTGGTGTAAACGGAACAATTCACATTACGGGCTTCCATGTTTCCATCCATCAAAACAAAACCAAAGGTGCCTATCCAAAAAATAATATAAAATGTTAAGTCAGAATAATGACAAATAAAATACTATCTCATAATTATCAGACACTAAGTCATGATGAGAAGCTATTGTGCTTATACACGTATGTGAATTGTCCCATTTCTGCCGATTAAAAAAATAAATAAATAAAACATTCCCAATTATTTTTACTGTTGGCGGTGGGCTTTCACAAATACATTTTGGGCTTTTGAAATTGAATTTGCTTTCACTAGAATTAGTATGAAGTGGAAAATAACTTTATGACCCCTTAAATCAGTCAATGCTGCCCACTGTGCAGCTGTGCCTATTGCAGTGATTTCCATGCGATATCAAGTGTGTCATGGGAAATTCTCCAAATTCACTTGATTGGTCTCTTATATAGTCTTCTCCAGTACATACCACAAATAATGTATCTTTGTTCATCTAGCTATGCCAATGACAGGGAGACCAATTAAATGTTTTTCCACTAGATACCAGAAGGTACAATTAACCTGTGGAGCCACCTGCCATTCATACGAAATAATAGTTTTATGTTCAACTACACAGGCCCAGATTTCACACTGAGAAAGTAAATTTGTGAGAAAAATGAGACAAGACATATTCTTTTTGTGACTTTTTTGTTTGGTGCCTTAAAAAAAACTTCATTGTACGAACACTTGTGTGTTCATGTGACTTGACGTTCACATTGACACAATTTGCTTCCTGTGCATACAGTACAAAAAGGGTGCTGCTTGGTGTTCACACCATTAATAAAAGGGAGTGCGCTTCTTGGCAGAAACGAAACGTAAAAAAAAAGGTTCCTCATCCCCGCTTTGAGCCTACGACAAAGGCCAATGATCTGATGTTGCTCAAGGTGAGGTGCATCTCCACACAGGTTGGTCTTTGCACCATTACAAATGCAAAATGTTTTATCAGCAAACTTCCTTTCTAAAGAAACTCTAACTTCTCTTGAATATAAATATTTCTAATTCATTATGGTGAAACTATGTAGTCACTCACATTGTCCTATGAACATTGCTGTTGTGCCATAGAAACTAACAAAATAAGAGGATTTATGCTGTTCATGAAAATAGAGCCCTCAGCCTCAATCTTGCCCTTCACTGGGTTTCGCCTTTCAAATTTAGATCCACATCAATTTAAAAAGGGAAAGAAAGTGTTTTAAACTTATTTTCAATGACCAACATTACAGCTGGACAAGCCCGTGAAGGAGACCGAGACGGTGAAGCTTTTGAAGCTGCCTAAGGTGGGCAAAGACCCGGCGGGCGGAAGCCGCTGTATGGTGGCCGGATGGGGCAAAACGAGCAACTCCGACAAGAGCATGTCCAATGTCCTCATGTCTGTCAACGTGAATGTGATGGACAGAAAGCTGTGCAACTCTGCCAAACATTACAACCGAAATCCAGTCATCACTGAGGGAATGATATGTGCCGGTTCTGATGGTAAAAAGGTGGCAGACACCTGCGAGGTGAGTGCTCCTGTTGTATTTGTGTGCTGGAGTTAATTACAGGTCCACATGAAGTAAGGTCACGCCGTGTTGTCTTCAGGGCGACTCGGGCGGTCCGCTGGTCTGCAGCAGAAATCTCGTGGGAATTACTTCGTTTGGACCGAAGGTGTGTGGTGTTAAAAATCCCGGAGTGTACTCGTTTCTCTCAACGGAGCAACTCAAGTGGATCACAAAAACCATCAAAGGACGTGCGATATAATTGTCTCTTCAGTCTGCATTTGTGACAATTTTAATAAAGTTGGGAAAAAAAGTATGTGCTGCTTGCATGGTGTGGTGTGAATGTCAGATTGAAAGGTTTTTAAACCTTTGTCCATCCATCTATTTTCTATAGCGCTTAGCTTCATAAGGCTTGAGGGTGAGCAAGCTTACCCATATGTGGAAGTGGTACCTTAGTGGTCTCCCAGGAAATATCAGGGATGCTTATTGATTGTTCCTTGTTGTTCCCACTTTCCCCTATTGATGTCATAGATATGAACAATAGCTGACACTTTGTGTGTTAGCCTACTACTTTGAGCTATGTGACACTAAGACAGTAGAGGCAAAGTGTCTGCATGTTTGTGGATGGCACAAAAACCAAAATAAGAAAACCTGCACATTGTGCTACATACAGTTGCACACAAAAGCGTACATTAACAACAAGGGAAATGGGAATAACCTTTCATAGGTAAAATTATTTTGGGATGCTTATTTTGAATCTATATGAACAGCTTTGACATGGGAACCTTGTGAAGATCGGTTGAGAAAAGAGCAAGTTATCATTTATTCTCAATACACATGCATTGCCTTTGATGGGAACGTTACCCTCACCAACGTGGCTGCTGAACTGCTACAGTGCAGTGGTGTATCTAGCCTTCTATTGATGTCTGTGTATTGCTGTTAGCACTTTTAAATCACTGCGCCAACCCCTCTCTTATTGGATGGGCCTTCTGATGCCACAGCAATGCCGTTTCAATTTGAGTGTAATCTTTGACATACAACGGCTGAAATAAGTATTTAACACGTCACCGTTTTTCTCACTAAATACACTTCCAAATGTGCTCTTGACCTGCATATTTCACCAGATGTTGGGAACAACAGAAGTAATCCTTACATACAAAGAAAGTAGAACAAATAAGATCAAAAATTAAGTTGTTAAAAATGTGAAATGACAGCGGGAAAAAATATTGAACACATGAAGAAAGGGAGGTGAAAAAGGCATCGAAAGCCAAGACAACAGCTAAAATTTATCAATGCAGCAATCCAGACCCTTGTCGGTGCAAAAGAATATCACCTGGTTCAGTCGTAAATGATGGCCTACAAAAAGGTCTTATTGCCAAGGTGTGAGTCAAGACACATCTCACGATGGGTAAGAGCAAAGAGCTGTCGCAAAACCATCGCAAACTAATTGTTGCAAAACATAACGATGGCATTGGCGCATATCTAAGCTTCTGAACGTTCCAGTGAGCACGGTTGGGGCCATAATACGTAAGTGGAAAGCCAATCATACCACCATAAATTTGCCTTAATCAGGTGCTCCTCACAGGATTTCTGACAGAGGAGTCCAAACAACAATCAGAAGAGTTGTCCAAGAGCGAAGGGCCAGGCCACCTGTGGAGAGCTTCAAAAAGACCTGGAATTAGTAGGTACTTTTGTCATATGGAAAACAGTGAGTAATGTACTCCGCCGCAATGGCCTATATGAAACCTCACCATGTAAGACCCCATTGCTGAAAAGAAAGCATGTCAAAGCTTGTTTAACGTTTCCTGAACAATATTTGAACAAGCCAGTTAAATACTGGGAAAATATAGTCTGGTCGGATGTGAGCAAAATTCAACTCTTTGGATGCCATAATGCAAACCACATTTGGAAGAGAAATGGCACTGCACATCACCCTAAAAACACCATACCAACAGTGGAGTTTGGAGGTGGGAACATGATGGTGTGGGGCTGATTTTCAGCAAATGGTACTGGTAAACTTCACATTATTGAAGGAAGGACGAATGGGCAAATGTACCGAGACATTCTTGACAAAAATCTGCTGCCATCTATGAGGATAATGGAAATTAAACGAGGGTAGACATTTCAGCAGGATAATGATCCAAAACATACTGCCAAGGAAACTCTCAATTGGTTTCAAAGAAAAAAAAATAAAGCTGCTAGAATGGCCCAGCCAGTTGCCTTACTTGAAGCCAATCGAAAATCTATGGAAAGAACTAAAACTCAAGTTCCATAAAAGAAGCCCACGGAACCTTCAGGATTTGAAGACTGCTTATGTGGGGAATGGGCCAATATCACACCAGCGCAATGCATGCGACTAGTTACCCCATACAGGAGGCATCTTGAAGCTGTGATTGCAAAAAAAAAGGCTTTTGTATAAAGTATTAAATAAATACCAGTTGGCGTGTTCAATACTTTTTCCCTGTGTCATTTCACATTATTACACACAACATAATTTCTGATCTTATTTGTTCTACTTTCTTTGTACAGTATGTATGGATTACTTGGGTTGTTCCCAACATCTGGTGAAATGTTCAGGTCAATAGCACCTTTGGAAGTATATTTAGTAAGAAAAATGGTGACGTGTTAAATATTTATTTCAGCCGCTGTATTGTTAAACAATGATGGTGAAAAACAAACAAAAATCTAATCTAGGTGTAGCGCTGCAACGGCAAACACCCTCCTTGACGCGACACGGCTTTCCGTCGTTGCACCCTCGCTGCTCATGCACAATGAATGGGTTTGTTGACGGCACGCTGCGCCCTGCTAAATTCAGCGTGAAAGGCCTTTACGGACGGACAGACGGACGCACACATGCACGCACTGTGTGTATTTTGTCCTCCGTTGAACCGCTGCTTCTGACTCACCGAACTCCTAGGGTTTGTTCGTACCCAGGTTAAGAACCACTGGACTAGAGTGACACTAGTTTCATACCAACTCGATACGGGAGTTTCATACCAACTCGATTTCACAGAATTTTAATGTCTGTATGATATTTTACGAACTTTGCATCAATGCTCCCAGTATAAAACATGACAATGTCACGAATACTTGTTTGCCAGACGTCTGATGCAAAATCTGTTTGTCAACAGAATCAGATAAGTTGTTTCACCTCACAAGGCAAATGTCACATCGCTAATATTAAGTGCTCTTAGCCACCATATAAAATTTAAACACTTATTGCATAGATTAACCAGGGTGTGCGTGACAATGCGGGAGCTGGGAATGAATGAATTTTTCTCGTAATTCTTTTGCTAAAATTACATTTTGATCCGAAACCAATATACGCTACACCTGATTCGACCAAATCAGCTGTCCCAAGCCCTCCTCTCTGTCAAAATTGCGTGACAGTCAAGCTCGAGTTCATGTGAACTCGGAGATTCTGACGTTCTCATGATCTGTCACCATGCCACGCGAGAAAAAAAAAAAAAAAAAAAAAGGATCGTGGTGCGCTGAGACGAAACCACAGGAAATGTGATTCAAAATTATATATATATATATATATATATATATATATATGTGTGTGTGTATATATATATATATATATATATGTGTATATATATATATGTATATATATATATATATATATATACATATATATATATATATATATACATATACATATACCCACAGAATTAACATTGTCAATATCAAGAATGTGTTTCTGACTAGTCATAATTACATGTTTTTATTAAAGATGTGTTCATGTAATTGTGACTCATCGAAACGACAGATGAAGATATGTATCGTTCAAAACTGAATTTAACAGATGCCTGCGACCTCATTTCCCCCCCCCTTGACAAATTTGACATTCATGTGGATGAGGTTTGTCAATACAGATATCTACAATTCAGTTACAGACATCCGCTAGAGAATTACAGGTATCTGCAACTCAATTGTAGATACAATATCTGTAACTCCAGTTTGAGGTGTCCACAATGCCATTTTGACACTGACAATTCTATTTACAGATATCTACAACGTCATTGCGTCGCGTTACAACTTGATTTTAGCTATCTGAAAACAGACGGGGATATCTTGAATTGAGGTGAATTTAAGATATCTTGAACTGGAATTATGACTAATCCGAATCAAATTGAGGATATCTCAAACTGGAGTTACAGATACTGTGCAATAAATTCTGTTGCCATGTTATGTTGCCGATATCCATAACATCCACATATCTGAGCTGTAATGACAAACCCTTACACATGGATGGCAAAAGTGCCAAAAGGATGTTGCAGATATCTGAAAGGCCAATTGTGGATAGGGGGAATGTAGTTGTTCTTTTTGAGTAGACAAAACTGAATTTGAAATACCTGCAACACGGTCTCGCAGATGTTAAAAGGACTTATGTGTCACCACCAGATAGCGCTCTCTGCCTATGTTGACTAAGTGGCAGTTATTTATTTATTTTTTAATAATGACAGTTCTCTCGGGCAGCACAGTCGACTCGTGGTGGGTACATCTGCCGCACAGTTGTGGGGTCTCTAGTTTGAATCTTAACTCAGGCCCTCCTGGGAGGAGTTTGCATGTTCCATAACCTCCAGCTTCTTCCCTCGTTCCAAAAACATGCATGTTAGTTTTATTGAAGACGCTAAATTGTCCTTGTCATTGTAGATACAACTACGCTCATGCTATACTGGCACATTGTTGCATTGGAAACAATGACAGTGAATCTTTCATTGTGTTTATATTGCCTCACTTTGTTGTTTTAAAGGAAACATATTATTTACATGAACATATTATTTCCCCCGCCCTCAATTTAAAACAGTTGGCAGGTGTCTTGACAAAAGGTCACGTTGACATTCTTCCATGAAATTATCTACTTGTCACACTCTTACATCACGGTTTTGGGCCACACCCAAAAAGTTCTGTCGCGGGCAAATGCGGAGTATAGCTTTCATTACCATGACGAGGGGAACTCAATTTGGCAAATTTATCAACTTTGTGGGTACTAATTACCAAGTTTTCTGACCTCCTGTAGTGAAAGATAAAAAAAAAGCGATAAGCAATCTAGTGACTTTTGTGGCTTTTTTGAGACTTCGGGAGAGACCATCCAGGGCAGGAGCTGTTCACCTTTCTGTGTCCACACTTTAAATGAAGGGCGCTTGCTCAGTCACGACCGGCTAACAATTTGCGTAACTATTAAAAAGTCATTTCCATATGTCCCCTGTATTGCTGAGATGGCTACTCCTTAAAACTCATTCACTGCCAGCCCTCCCAGTTAACATGTATATTTCACTTCTAAAGCCGTCAATGGCAGTGAATGTGTTTTAATATTGTTATGAGATGGAAAAAAAGGAAACCTTCTTTGGAACACAAAAACTCACAGCAATCAAAATCAATTCTAAAACTGAATAATAATACCTGAAAGCTTCAAGAAAATAAATTGTGAGCGTGAGAGCTAAAATTAACGCGAAATATAAACTACAACCGACATTTGTCTTCAAAAAAGAAAGGTCAACGTACATCAATACGTCTTGTACTGTATGCTGTTAAGTGTAATACGAAAGCGGTAGAGCTCAAAGCTGTCTGTAAACTGGCTAACAGCATGTATTACAACACTGCACGTCTGATTTAACAAGAGAAAAATTTCATCTCGCTTCCATAAAAAGGTGAATGAATGAAAGATAAAAGTGGAACCCCACCCTGGAAATTCCAGGTGTCCTTTGTTTGAACTTGTAGTGAAACGACTTGGATTGACCAGCCACGGCTGCTGACTGTGTTTACCTGGTTGCCACGGAGACACGTACAAAAGCTTAAAGGCCCGCTCTTACCACACCCATAAGCTATTTTGTCAAAAGTGGATGAAAGTAACTTCAACAACTGCCTAGGCCATGGGGATCACGCGCATGTGCGCGCACACTCACGCTTACACACACACACACACACACACACACACACACACTGAACCCGCTTTCTGGCCCCCACAATGTTTCTCTAATAACTGTGCGTAGGACATGACAAAAGGCATGAACGCGAGCTGAGAAAACACAAAAACCAGACTCAAATACCACTGAGACATTTTATTGTTGTTTAAACGTCATTTGTTCCCCATAGTGAGATGACGACAGTTTCTCTGACCTATCACAAGAGCAGTCCAATAAATAAAAGCGACACTGTCTGTTGACTGAATGCTCAACATCCTCACATACAGACATCTGTGTAATAATAATAATAATAATAATAATAATAATAATAATAATTCAAAATACATACACTCATACAGATAAATAATCACACTAAATAAATTAAATGCAAAGAAATTTTGGACAGTTTACGTTGCATCTAATGAAGCATTTATTCAATCTTCTGCGTCTGGTCATCTGTAGGTGGTGACACTGGCTGTGGAGAAAGAGAAATCATTTAAAAAAATCATGAATGATGAAATGGTTAAATCCAGTACAGTACATTTATTAAGTACTGTTCAGTTGTATTTAACTTCTAAGTAGAGTACAGCAGTATTGGGAAGTAAGTAATTACATGTAACAATATTACATAATTTAATTACATATTTTCTGTAACTGAAACCCATCACATTACTGGGAGAAAATATGTTCTCTAATTGAATTACAGTTGCTTTTGGGAAATTTCTACAATTACAATTTTAGTTACATTTGAAAAGTACAGAAGCTGCATATGCGCTGATGCTTTTTTTTCACATCACTTCCTCCTTCGAAAGCCGACGCTTGTGATTGGCTCTCTAGTGATGTGACATTCTGCCATAGTCACAAACACGACATAATTTTCCAAATATGACCTTGAAGCACCACCTCGTGGTGCAATCTATGAGTTTGTCTGCGATTTTGAAGAGGTTAGACTCAGAGTTACACTTTTGAACACATAAAAGAACGATGACTTCAGTTTCATCTTTATAGTTTTTGACTTTTTTATAGAATGTTCACTTAACTGGGTTGTCATATGAAGTGATATTGTCTAAATTGTGAACATTTGTCATTAGGTCAAGATGGTATTGTATGTGGTTTTCCCACATGCTGTACACATACAGTGCAATAAACGCATTTTTGTTGATGCAGTCATTCAAAATTAAGAAAAGTAACCAAAATGTCATCAAATATCATTTGTCATACTACTTTGACAATATAATTTAAATAGTTACACGATTAGTACATTTTCATCAGAGTAACTTGTAATTGTAGCCAACTACATTTCCGAAGTAATCTTCCCAACACTGCAGTACAGTTGCATTAAATCTTTTCTAATGGTTTGTTTTCAAATATTTATTTACAGCAGGTACATTTTTGTTTAACTTAAGTGCAATACATTTTAAATGAATCATCACTCAGGTCCAGCTTTCCATTTTCCTAGTGCAGTGATGTCAAAACTTTGCACAATGTTACAGTGGCTCACCATATTCAATATACTTTGAGGAATAAAGTTTGCACTTCCTTTTTAGGCTGATTTAAAGTTGGTCATGAGGTGGTACTACCACTGTAATTTATTGTTTGGCTCACATGAGAGCAACACCACCCTTGACAAGAAATATCATGCACCTCAAGGGCACATGCGGGCTTGTTTTTGGGTTGTTCATTAGATGGAATTTGGAGGAATAACGCAAGCAGACTTGTACGTGGTTGTCCTTTCCTGTGAATAACTGTGCTGTGAGTGAGTTGCAAACACTTACGTCAGAATTTACCTCCTCCCCGGCTGGTGGGCTCTCTCTCACACCACAACATTACAGGCGGGTTTCTGCAGCTTCTGCTGCTCCGACCAGCTCCCGAGGTGGGACGCCAGGAAGTTTTTTTGAGACTTGTAACTGCAGAACACACATGATGTGAGGAAACTCATTTATTGTACTGAGGAAACGTGAGACCTGATATCTATTTATTGGCTAATACAAACAAATCGCATTACACTCATCATTGAGAGTATCCTCAAAAGTCCTCCTTATGACACAGGGGGCACATTTATTTTCTACTCGTATAAAACTATAATTTTAAAATTCTAAAATCAAGACTTTTTGCTTGTAAAAATACATAAATTTTCAATATAATTACAACATTTTTCTAGTAATATAAAACTTCATTTTCGGATAGTATTATCACTTAATTGTCACTATATGACGACTTTATTCTTCTAAACCTTTTTCTCATAGTACTTTATTCTTTGGAAAATATCATTTCCCCAAAAATATTTTCATAAATTCATTTTCAAAATTGTCGACTTATTTCTTGTGGTTTTACTGCTTGTTTCTCTTAGTATAGCAGCTGAATTATGGAAAATTCTAACTTTTTAATCACAATAACATGATTTCATTTTCGTAAAATTCCAACTTTATTTTCATAACTTCACTACTTTTTTATTATAAAATAGTCTTTTTTTCCTGTTAAATTGTAAGAAACTGAATTTGTTCTTTGTCAAATTGTTGTTTTGGTTTGAGCGGGATCACAGAAAAACTACTAATTCAATTTCCAAATTATATTTGTCATTATTTTGTCATTTCCAAATTATTTGTCACAACTGCAGGATATGCTTATCTATTAAGATGTCAAATGTTCTTATTGTACTCTCTTTTTAATGATCTTCACCTTCTTTTGTGGGGTGGCGCCCAGCTCGTGATGTGTTCGTCGTCAGTGTAATAAATTCCGCTTCTAATCAATTTAGTGCCACCTTAGCCGGTGCACCTCTGAGTCATGAAATCTCAATTCTGTGGACTTTGGACATGCTTTAACATATTTGGTCACATATTGATGAAGATTCTATGTGCATGACATGCTCTCCCAGTAAGTGTGCCAGGAATAACGAGATTGGTTATTTGATGAATAAAAGTAAAAGTGTAAGAGGTACTTCCTGTGACGCCGCCTTGCACACCAAGGGTGCGCTAGGGGTGTGTTGTGTGCTTTCTGATGTGTTAGCGTGTTTAGATGCCAACTCACAGGATGTGAGTGCTCATTTCAGAGGTGTGGTTTGCATGTTTTCTTTTATCTTTTTTCTTTCTTTTTACACTGTAATCTACGCACAATCACTGCATGTTTTCCTGGTAGTTACCAACGTTGCTTCATCTTTTATAGGTCACTCAGTGAAACGTTTAGATTTCATCACAGACAAGACGATACATTTTCACTGTTAAATGTTTAAAAAAAAAAAAATATGATTCTGCATAATCATACAGAATGATAAAGTAACTACATTTTATTGTATTTTTGTTATTCAGATTTTTTTTGTGATACATTATTTGGCATGTAGAAATGGGCAGTGGGCAGAGTCCACTTTTGCCTATGTTACCAAATATGGTTCTTATCTCGTCAAGTTGTGATAGGGCTCTAACGGTATAAATTCTGTAAATATTGTTGGAGATAAAAAATAAAACACGTCTTCTACTCACTTGTAAGACAAACTGAAAAAGCTTGACGTTAATAATGACAATGTTTGAATTTAATAAATGAAAGATAACCATGTTAAATGCGATGATAATGTTTAAAAGAAAAAAAAGAAAAAAGGAAATGACTGCGATTATTTTTGGCGATGAAATTTAGATTTTTCAACTATAAGGAAATATGCTTTCATTTTCTCCCTTACAAATTTTCAGTAGGTCAATTCCTACTTAACTTCTATATTTTGATTGTTTCGTATGTCATATTCTAATTTCTTGAGATGGTGAATTGGACTTTTTGTTTGCTGTCAACTATAGTCATCAAGCATTATCAAGCACCGTCATCAAACGTTGTTAAAACTCTCAGTATGAGCTGGCCGTGGAGACGGGGGGTGGTGGGCGGATTAGTTTTAAAACCACAAACTCCAATGGGTGGCGCTCTGGCCTACTCACTGTGCGCAGGCCATGAGCATGACAGCGGTGCAGCTGATTAAGGACAGAACTGCGGCCGTGATGACCAAGCCCATCTGGACCCACTCGGCATCGCTGCTGTGCTGTGACTCGGTCCCGATGGCCCCCAAAGTTTGGATCCCGCAGCGCTCGCCGTCATAGCCCTTCATGCATCTGCAACGGTGCAGAAATGAAGAATCTCACTGAAGGAAGGATGATGACATTCACCAGAGGGGGCAAAAGTACACTCTGTACTCAAAGGAAGTATGGTGTCTTAATGGTACATATTTCACTCACAAGTTGATTTTCTGTATTATTTTTTTTTTTGCTTAAGAAAATGAAACTGGAAGACATTTCCAATAATATCAATCCATTTTGGAGCAATTGGTAAAAAACTAATAGCCTGTGGAACGCCCCTTTTTCAGCACCAAAATCGACACGCCCCCATCTCTTGGTGTGACATCAGTAGCAGAAGTGGAGACCAAATTCATTGAATAGCTGGTGTGGAAAAGGTGGAAGTATTTAGTCATATTTTAACGGAAACGACAATTTTTCAGGCAATTAAAAAAAAAAAAAAAAAAAAAAAAAAAAACGACAGCTTGTTTGCGTTTCCAAACACCGCTTTGTTCCAGTTGGTATTGTACCTTATATTGCTACCATATACCGTTGTACTTTTACATGAACAGAACAGCTAGCACCCTAAAATTATGTTCAATCGCTAATTTAACATGCTGAAAAACTGCTAATGAAGACGGCGGCATGTTGACAGCCAGCAGTGCCCATCAAAGTCCGCATTGACATATGCCACTGATCATACAAAAACTTTATAAACACTAACGCCTGTGTTGTGGTATCTTCCCAAAATTTTTTCTAAAGGTGAACAATGCAGTCAACCCAAGAAACAGCTCACAAAACTAGAGTGGCTTCGCCTACCGGAGAGAAATTCGCTGTGTGTGCCTTGTAACATACTTGGCCAATAAAGCGGATTCTGATTCTGAATATAGGTGGAAATGAATCTTTACAAGGTGGCATTTCAGCAATCGATTTCAACAAAACAAGCCTACACAAATTGATCGAACCTCACTATTTTCTCTCGTTATTGTCTAAAAAAAACTCTCCAGAATTTAAATATAGGCGACAATTACGCCACAGACTTGTACATTAATTCACTGCCAGCCTTCCCAGTTAAAATGGATATTTGACTGCTTAAGCCGTCAATGGCAGTGAATGTGTTTTAACTATTACGGGGAAATCAGACCTGCTTCTTGCAATTATGTCACAGTTCAAGTAGGGCCAAGATCTGTTAAAAAACATTAGAAAAAAAAGCCTAAAATAAATCGAGTTTTTTTTGGGATAAATTATTTCAGCAGACAATGTTTTTAAGTCCAGAAATATGGAATAAATGGCAACGTTCACAGCATTGAAGGCCTAAAAAGTACAAGCTAAAATTGAATTGTTACTGTCAAATATATACAATGCCCATTTTGATAACATGTTCCCATATCTAGTGGCAGAGTGTCTGATGTGCACTCATAAGTCAAATTTTTGCCTAAGCAAAAGCGACAGGAACTCGTTGATACCTAAAAATATTTACTCACTTGCTTATATTTATATTTAAAAATACCCAAAATACAAACTATTTGCTTTAAACTGAAAACCAGAAATTTTTTTTTTTTTTACTAATTTCACTGGGAAAGAAATGGTCTGCTTTTGCATTAAACCTTTTCAAGTACTGTATTTTGGATTTCGTTACTTCCCCCCAAGGCGGCACGACCGGTTAGCACATCTGCCTCACAGTTCTGAGGGCCGGGGTTCAAATCCCGGCCCCGCCTGTGTGGAGTTTTCATGTTCTCCCCGTGCCTGGGTGGGTTTTCTCCGGGCACTCCGGTTTCCCCCCACTGGCATTTGCACACACACGAAGATACACAGAAGAACTTGTCTGTGGACTCACATGCACACGGGCTCCTGCAGGCCTTCCATGCGCTGGCAGTAGCCGTGGATGCAGTAGCCCAGGTGGGTGGAGTTGCAGGGGTTCTGGGTGGTCTCCATGGCGGGGGTGCGGCCTTGAGTGGAGTGCGTGTGCTCGGGGTTGAACGCTGTGGTGCTCCTGCTCTTCTGCTTGTTCTTCTTCTTGCCTTTGCCTTTCGTCTTCTTCCTGTCATCTCTCAGGAGCCCACCTGGAAGAAGGGAAAGACAGTCATTAAACGCACTGAAGACATTATTATATGATATGCTGGATACTCGGTGGAAACACAGAAGAAGGCCGTCACAACTGAGGTGTAATAATATTTTAAAAACATTTTCACAGAGAATAAAGAGTATATGCCTGTGAGTATTGTTGTACGTTCTGTCTGCATGTATTGCTACAGCTTGTGATAAAATATGAGTCGCTCAAAAGTTATAATCAGCGCAACATTAATGCTAGTTTTATTAGCCTATCTATGGCGTTTTGCGTTGTGTGTTAGCATTAAGCTAGCAGACTTACGTAAGACCAATTTAATGTGGTTTGGTTAAATACGCAACATATATTTCTTGTTGTTTCACGTTTAGTCTTCCAGTAAAGTTCAACTGGGAGTGCTAATAAATTGCTTAAAGCCAACACTTGGCCTCTTTTTTTTGTTCACTGTCTGCTGTGAAGTACCACTGTAGCTAGCGCATTTTTATTATTATTTTTGCTCGCAACTCAAAGCAAAAAAATTGACTGAACAAAAAGAAAACTTGAGGTAACACTGCACCTGTATTTATTTCAACTAACTAGGATCACACACAATAGTTTGTTTCTTTTTTTTTTTTAATTGTTTATTTTTTATTTCATCAAACTTGGATGAAACACAATAGTTTTTTATTTCTTTCTTTGAAAAAAAGACTTAAATATGCACTCATTTATTCATACTTAAAAAAATATTTTCTTTATTTTATTAGAAGCTCACATACTGCATAGATTAATGGATTTATTTGGAAAATCTAGCAACTTAATAAGGTCATTATGAACAAATTGATCGCTATCCAATTAAAAGTGCAAACATTTTTTTGTTCGTTTTTTACTTTTTCTATCACACCATGTATTTGTATTTAATATTGGGATAGTATGCATAAACACTGTGTTAGATAAACCCATTTGTGAAACTAGTGCTGTTTTTTTTCTTTCCTACATTATTTATGTTTAATACAGAACAGCAATGCAACTGTGAAATTAATGCTTCTACAGTAGGTCATGTTTCAGAATGATGTTCTTAATTAATGGATTTAAATATAGTGTGTTTATGTCATGTGCCCTCAGCCCCTTGTTTTGTCATTTAAATAACCTGGTAGTCATGGTTTGCATAAACCATTTTTAATGGGACATGGCCCTACGAATTTTGCCGTAGGGCCATGCGAAAATGTGCTCTGTCACATTTTCACGTGAACGTAAAGAAACATACTTGCGAGTTCCTCAAAGTCCACGTCGTCGTCCACATTGCCCTGCACAACCTGGAGGCCTTCCCCTGAGGCCGAGCCCACCACGGTCACGCTGCCGAACTCGCCGGAGGACGACGCCTCGGATCCCTGAGCGCCCAGAATACTGAAAAGTACTGAAAACACACCCAGGGGACGTAAGTCACACACAGTACACAGGACATCGTTGACAATCAGAATCAGAATCATCTTTATTTTGCCAAGTATGTCCAAAAAACACACAAGGAATTTGTCTCCGGTAGTTGGAGCCCCTATAGTACGACAATAGACAGTCAATTGACAGAGAACACTTTTGAGACATAACGACATTGAGGAAAAACACTGAGCAATAAAAGGTTGCTCGTAATCTGGTAATGCCAGTACATTCTTTTTTTATTTTTATTTTTTTGACAATGGTGCAAAAAGATGCGGAGTCAATTACGTCCATTTGCTTCTTAATGAGCAAATTGTATCAATAATGTAGATTTGAATCCCTCCAGCCTTTTTTTGTTTTTCAAATCCAAACACAAACCTTTTTTTTTTAACTGTTCAAAATAACTGTTTTTAATTTAAAATAATGTAGATTCAATCTTTTCATTGAATTGGTGACATATGCATGAACCTTGACCTAAATGAATACATTTTTGAACTCAACTCTGTTCAAATGATCCAATTTCACCTCATTTGTCTAAAAATAATGGAATGTATCTTTGTTCATCGGTCTATGCCAGCAACGTATAGTGACATGTAGAACAATTATGCTCTTCCACTCGATAGCACGAGGTACAATTAATCTGTATATCTACGTATTTTTGTTTGATGATTTTTCTAATAAAGGTCGGGAAACTGGTTTATTACAAACCAGTAGTCCTACCCCCGTCCCCCCCCCCCCCCCGATACATTCATTTCAATAAAATTTAATAAAAGCATAAAAAAAAAAAAAACATCAAATAATAAACATTTAAATGTAGGTTCAGTCTGTTCTTGCACATTAGTAGTAGTAGAGCCAGTCTAGAACAGAGACAAATTCATTGTTAAAAAACACAATAGCAATAAGAAGGCCAGGTCTCATAGCACAGAATGGAAAACACGAGGTCCGCACGAGACAAATCGCCGTTCGATTCCGGTGCTGTTACGAGTATGGAACTCTTTCCTTGTGCAAGATGAGTCCCTGCTCGTATGGACATTCCTTATTTCCTATGATTTTTTTTTTGGAACCCTTTCGCCAACACGACCGGGGCAGTTCAAGCCGGGACTTACCGAAACAGAGGAGGCAGGTGAGGATGAAGGTGTTCATATCCCAGGAGGAAGAGTGTGTGCCGCGAAGTCAGCTCGTCTGACAAGTGTGAGTGTGTGGATGAGGGAAACCGTGCTGTGCTCTCTTAAACCTCTACTGGGGTTGGGCGCAACCTTTATAGACGTGCGCCTGGCTTTGCACACCAAGGAAGGGTGTGTGTGTGTGTGTGTGTGTGTGTGTGTGTGTGTGTGTCATGATTAACCAGCCCGGGGCAACACATTTTGCATCGCCAGTCCTATTTTACACATGAAAAGCCCACTGTGCGGGGAATAATGAATGTGAAGCAGTTCATATTCAATTCATTTATTCCATCTGGCCTCTCGTGTCCATTAAAACACTCACTGGCCACATTTTTGTGCTTCGCGCCTTGTTACGACTTCCGCTTTCCTAATATGGTCACGTAGCAACACTTGCGCATTTGTCTGAAAGACACGCAGTCATCCGTCAGATGGCACTTGGGTTGAAAAAAAAAAATCCACGTTCCTATGGAAAGTTTTCCAATTTTGAATCGCTAAATAATAATGTATGAACGTACCCTGGGGTAGGCTGGCGACCAGTTCAGGATTGCTGCCACACGACACGTTTGGGCCTGCCACGTCGAACCGGCATCTTCGTCCCACCATTGGAGCCAACCAGGTGGTGATCAGTGGACAGCTCAGCTCATCTCTTCACACAAGTGTCCAAGACATGCGGCCCCAAGTCCCATGACACGACCACAAAGTCGATCATCGAACGGTGACCTTGGTTGTCCTGGTGCCAAGAACACGTAGGGACACCCTTATGCTTGAACATGGTATTCGTTATGGACAATCCGTGATGAGCACAGAAGTTCCTCCCAATCACGCCCTTCCGGGTCTCGTTGTCATTGCCCACGTGAGCATTGAAGTCCCCCAGCAGAACGATGGAGTCCCCAGTGGGAGCGCTCTCCGGCACCCCCTCTAAGCACGCATGTCAAGCAGAGAAACGGGAAACAGTGAAAAGGGTTTAAAAAAAAAGATAAAAAGTCCAACTTGACAGCCAGCGTCTGGAGCGTGGCTTCGCGCTTGCGTGGCAGCTTTAGAGTGCCTCATCGTCTCTGTGTGGAAGACCCCTGTGACGGCCTAATGGGAGAAATACCAGCCAGCAGTAGTATTTGATGGATATTTTGACCGTGGAGGGCGGCGTGGTTTCAGTGCATTCGGCAGAGACACTTCATCCATTTTCCATCCATTTCCAACACCGCTTATCCTGGTTAGGGTCGCGGGACGCTGGAGCCTATCCCAGCTGACTTCGGGCGAACGGCGGACTACACCCTGAACTGGTCGCCGGTCAGTCGCAGGGCACATATAGACACGGACAACCATTCGCACTCACATTCACACCGTCACTGAGTGGGAATTGAACCCACGCCGCCTGCACCAAAGTCAGGCGAGTGTACCACTACACCATCAGTGACTCACTCGCTTCATTTTTAATGATTTTGAAGCCATTTGTTGGGCTGCACAATACTGTGTCATTTGTGCTTAAATCAATATGAAGTTATTTCAACATATAATCAAGAGCAATTAACATGTAATAAGACCAATAATATTTGCTCATTATATTGGACATAGTTCGTCATCATTTATTTCATGACGAAACAATATACAGTATCTAATGCCATTTGAAATTATTGAATGGATTTTTTTTTTTTTAAATTGTTGAACAGAATTTGCTTAGGCGGCACGTTGAATAGTGCGGTGCCCTGTGATTGGCTGTGGGTGTGGGTGTGTGTTTTTATGAGTGAATCGATGCCGCGTGTTACTATTTCTGTACATTTTGGGCGGGGAGGGTGTGACCGTGGCTGCTGTTGTTGTGTCTGCACATCCTCGGTGTCTCTTTGGAATCCGCCTGCGTGGGATGTTGGGAGTTCTCGGCACATATTGTTTGGGGTGTTACGTACGTGGGTGGAAAGTCTGGAAAAAAGCCTGAAGGGAAGCACCTCATAGCAGCTGCCCTCACAAACACACAAACATACACACACACACACACACACACACACACACTGCACCTCAAGGGAAAATATAAAAATAGCTGCATATGTCAGGACAAAGTGTATCAATGAAACTGCAGCTTCTCCGCAATTAGGAAGAATACGATCATTTCATGCAACCAGGTGTCCTTTCGGTATCTGTGTACAGAAGAATCCCACATCGTGACTCCTCAGGCAATAATAGAGGAAGCTGAACTCTCAGCTCACGATCCAAAGCATACCACATCATCCTTCAAACATGGTGGAATCGGGTCACGTTCAAGTCGAGGTATCAGCATACATGTGAATGTACCTTGTAAATAATGCTCCTCTGAAACATTGGTTAATGATTAATTATACATTTATTCATGTCAGACAGGCTTTTAATAATAATTTGGTCTAGACAATTATTATGACAATATTCTTTGCTGACCAGAAACATACAGTACTATATGTGCATGGGAAATGAGCAGTATGTACAGTAAGGGCTAAATTAAAGCTTTTTTAACTTGTTAAAATATGACTTTAATCTTTCTTTAAACTTTGACTTTAATATGATATATAATATATATATTACAACTTTATCTTGGAGAAATTCAACATTATTCTGAGAAGTTTATGAAGTTTTATCTTGACAAAAGTAGATAACTTTTTAGGGGGGGAAATATGTCTTTATTCTCATAACATACTTAATTTTTTTCCAAGAAAAATCAAACAAAATTGCTATCATAACATTACAACTTTTTCTCGAGAAAAGGCAACTTTTTAATTCTCATGCCATTTGGTGGTCTGCATGGTAGTTACAGTATGTCTAATTGGCATTAAGATTATGAGGGGGTCCTTGGAGTAAAATTCTCCCAAGAACCAAAAACTTACAAAACCACATTCAAAGTCTATACTTCAATCACATGTGGATTTTTTAGTTGTATTTTTTTCACATCCGGTGGCTTGTGTATTCAGGCAAAATCGTTGTCTCAATACTTCTGGATTTAACTGCAAGCTGTCAACATGCCAGAAACTTAATCCAAAACGGGCGTCTGCAACACGTGCACGCTGACTTTTGAAATTGTGTCGGAGCACATGCAAAGATGCGGATTAGTGCAAAGCTTCCACTGTCTAACCTACTGACACGCAACAATGAGATCATAACCACAACGCGCCACCGACAACAGCAAAATATTGTCCAGAATCGGGGGAACGATGCTGCAAATGTCAGGTTAATGTTTGTGGGATTATTGCTCTCATTAGCATATAGAGCACACTGACATGACCAATTCAGTAGTTTGAAACAGCTCGCTAGGTCCGTTTAAGAAACTAATGAGGGTGTGTGGAGTATAATGGTGTTGATACATTAACCTGACACGCAACCGTCATGATGCATCGTTTTGCATTACACATTTACATGGAAAATGTTAATATGATATTTATCAGTTGTTTTCCTGTAACACTTTATCACAGCGATTCCCAGCGTTAGATGATCAAACTTTACTTATTGGTCTGAAAATGATTATTTATTTACCACAAATAATGGCATATACTCACAGGCATATATTCTTTTTCCTCTGTGAAAAATGACTAACATTACTGCAGCATACTGAGCGGTTTTGACCGTCTTCTTTGTGTCCATGCGTCTGTGTTATAATGCCACCTGGTGGCCAAGACGCACACCAGAAGAAGCCCCACAATGAATGCATGAAATCATGATGCGCATTTTCTTTAATTCGTTACATTCTATTAAATTACCGTATGTTATTACTGCAAATGTTTATGAATGACAAAACTGTGGAGTGCTATTTTCCTTGTTTCAAAAACACGTTACAAAGTTGTTTGTTGGTGTTTCATGAGAAGGGTGGGAGGCATTAATGGCATTTCCATTTCCATTCATTTCAGTAGGGAGTGTTTTGATCCTTGAGGTGTTTCCGAAAGCATGTCACAGACACGTTATAAGACACCGAAGTATGGTTTTAAATTGTGGAAAAAAATGCATAATGCCATTAGCCTATGAGTATATTTTCCCAAGTAATTTTTAACTGTCACAATATCACTAAACAAATTCCAATGTGCTTGCTAAACATTGTGGGGTTTTTTTTCTCTTTATGTATATGTAGATTCTTAGTTATCCAGGCCATAGTAATCCACACGTGTGGAGAAAGGGTAAAAAAAAAAAAAAAGACTTTCATATTTAAAAGTAAACCAGTGCAAGATTGACTGTTTTTATTTGTTTGTGGCAGAACTTCCATTGTACACATAAAATCTTCATGGCAATAAATTATCATCATCCTTTCTGACTAAACACGTTGCAATTTTTTGGGCATTGAAAATGCAGAAAGGTATAAATAAATACAAGCCAAATCATGCAAAAAGCTAAAGTGCAAGATTTATCTTAAAAAACTAAAATTAAAAAAAGTTAAAAAAAAAAAAAAAAGGGGGCTCCTTTAGTCATTTGTAGCATGGACATTACATTGTCTGGACTCCTTGGTAGCCTTGCCGCTTCTGCTGGGGATTGCATTTATTCTTCTTATACCTGTAACACAAACACACAACAGTTATTGAAACTAATGTTGTATTTTGCTGTGAAACATTTCAAACACAAGCATTGGACCAATGTAGCAACACACCATATTTGCAAACTTAATGAGCGAAAATTTAAATTGTTAAAAAATAATAACGATAGCGCATATTGTTAGCCGAATAGCATAATTTCCTAAATCATTTGTTAATCACTCAAAAAACAACAAAAATGCTTGATAAATAATTGGGCTTTTTTTCTTGTTTTCCCAAACCGCACAAATATGACATAGGCAACTATGCTATAATGCTAATGATATTTCCAAATTTGGTTTCCCAATAATGATTTAAAAAATGTGTTAAATAGAATAAAATAATGGCTGGAATTTGTATAAAGCAATACAAGTTTAAATGAAATTACTTTAATTCATAAATCTTATAATCAACAGTACAGTACAATATGGAATAATATTGTCATCTATAACAATCACAAAAAAGAATTTGACACTGACACTAGAACTACAGCGCATTATTATGATGATCATGATGATTATTCAAATGGATCATAATGAGGACATTAGCTATTCCAGAGAACACTTTTCCACGATTGCATGATATTCCTTGGTGAATGGCGCACTTACCACTTGCAGCAGAAGTAGAGCCCTCCAGCCAGGCCCACGGCGAGCAGCGTCACGCAGAAGATGATGAAGATGACCTGCTCCTCTCCTATTGGCTTGAAGACCAGCTCCAGGTTGCTACAGCGGGGCCCGTAGAAACCACCGTGACACCTGCGGCGTGGATTCACGTCATTGCGTCATACGGTATAGACAGTATACTGTATAACCAATCTTACATGTGCACACTTACTTGCAGTGGTGCTCGTTTAAGTCCACCAGCAGCATGCACTGACCTCCGTTCATGCAGTAGTTGGCGAAAGTGGCGTCGCAGTTCTGGGTGGTGCGTTTCACCACATGGGAGCGCTCTTCTCCACGGCCTGCAGCAACATGCACGTTTGTTTTTCACTCAAACAATCTATGTAGGAAAAGCCTACTAGAACATCCATCCATCCATTTTCTGAGCCGCTTCTCCTCACTAGGGTCGCGGGCGTGCTGTAGCCTATCCCAGCTGTCATCGGGCAGGAGGCGGGGTACACCCTGAACTGGTTGCCACCCAATCGCAGGGCACATACGAACAAACAACCATTCGCACTCACATTCACACTTACGGGCAATTTAGAGTCTCCAATTCATGCATGTTTTTGGGACGTGGGAGGAAACCGGAGTGCTCGGAGAAAACCCACGCAGGCACGGGGAGAACATGCAAACTCCACACAGGCGGGACCGGGGATTGAACCCGCGTCCTCAGAACTGTGAGGCTGACGCTCTAACCAGTCGTCCACCGTGCCGCCCTACTAGAACATCTGAACTTTATTTGAGGATACTCCGAGGCACTTGAAATGGTGACTCCCGTTTAACATGAGTTGGAATGGGACTGGTTTGTTCTGAACACAGCCACAACCCCAATTATAAGAGGGTGTGCACACTTGTGCAACCACATTATCTCAGTTGTTTGTTTTTCCTTCCCCTCTTGAAAAGAATCGATATAATCAATAAAACTCAGGTGTGCACATTACAGGTCATATTAATGATGGAAAAAGTTGAGTAATTATCTATCTTTTTTTCTCATTTAAATAAAATATACATATCACAAAATCCTGGCATTTCAATAGGGGTGTGTAGACTTTTTATATCTACTGTATCTGTCTGCCGTCTGTCCAGTATACCTGCAGACATGGAGGAGTCAGTTTGTGTAGTCTGAAGTATGGATGAGACGCTCTTTGTCAGGACAAAAGGCCACACCAGCATGACACCTGTTGAACACAAACATGTACAGCACATCATATGTGTTAAGTAATATTGTATTATGAAAGTCAAAATGATTTGCACATGTCTCCAATGGCCACACTCCTAAATAAGAAAATATTTGCCAAATTACATGACGAGACACTCGGGTGTTCCTCTGGCTTTCTTAAATGAGCTGGAAGCGGTGACGAAGAATGCGCTTTTTTTTTTTTCTTTCTTTTTTTAACAGCACGAATAAAACAATTTTTGTTTTGCGAATATCAAATGGGTCGCACTGTGCTGTGCCACGTTAACCCCTTCAAGGGGCTATCAAACGAAAGGAATAAGGCATGAGTGTACTTTAGGTTCCATTTGAAATAAGAAGTTTGAGGAATGAACAGCTGACAGGAAATGAGGCCGAAGATTAAGACTCGTGTGGACAGTGGAATATTGTACAATATAAAGTTGCAATCATTTCTACTCTTTACAATACCACCTCCTCAACTACTACAACTATAACTACTACCACTGATTCGACGACGATACTGTAACTGCCAGTGCTACTAAAAGGAATGTTACTACCACTACAACTATTATTACTACCGCTTCTACTACTACTATTGCTAAATACCACGCATACTGTACTTCTGCAATTACACTTACTACTGCCACTACGACTACTATCACTACTACCACTTACACTAGTGCTTCTGCTTTCATTATTATTAGCACTTACTGTACTATTGTACCACTACTACCAATACCCATGCACGTGCACAGATTTCATTATGACTACATCTAGTATTACTACTACTATAACTCATACTACAACTACTATTGCTACTAATACTACTGTCACTATACTACTTGAACTACTACAATTACAACCACTATTACTACAACCAATTACAGTACATTACACCCCACACCCACCCGGCCGCACCCCCGACCACAATCACATCTCTGATTTCTGCGTTAACCAACCATGAACAGGATGTGAGACGCATCTTCAAACAACAAAAGATTAACAAAGCGGCAGGCCCGGACCATGTGTCCCCATCCTGCCTCCAAGTCTGCGCGGAGCAGCTCGCTCCAGTCTTCACACAGATCTTCAATAGATCTCTGGAAATGTGCGAAGTTCCATTCTGTTTCAAACGTTCCACCATCATTCCAGTCCCCAAGAAACCTGCAATCTCGGGTCTGAATGACTACAGGCCTGTCGCTTTGACATCTGTGGTCATGAAGTCCTTTGAACGTCTCGTGCTGGACCACCTCAAGAGTGTCACAGGTCCCCTGCTGGACCCCCTGCAGTTTGCCTACCAAGCGAACAGGTCTGCGGATGATGCAGTCAACATGGGACTGCACTTCATCCTAGAACACCTCGACAGTGCAGGGACCTACGCGAGGATCCTGTTGGTGGACTTCAGCTCAGCGTTCAACACCATCATCCCTGAACTCCTTTCATCCAAGCTTCTCCAGCTCAGCGTCTCACCTGCCATCTGCCAGTGGATTTACAGCTTTCTGACGGGCAGGACACAGCAAGTCAGGCTGGGGGAGGCCACCTCCTCCACACGCAGCATCAGCACTGGGGCACCCCAAGGAGGTGTCCTCTCTCCGCTGCTCTTCTCTCTCTACACGAACGACTGCACCTCAGCGAACCCGACTGTCAAGCTCCTGAAGTTTGCAGATGACACCACTGTCATCGGCCTCATCAAGGACGGTGACGAGTCTGCATATCGACAGGAAGCGGAGCGGCTGGAGCTGTGGTGCGGGCGACACAACCTGGAGCTGAACACGCTCAAGACTGTAGAGATGATTGTGGACTTCAGGAGCCATCCTTCGCCACAGCTGCCCCTCACGCTGTCCAGCTGCCTTGTGTCGACCGTCGAGACCTTCAAGTTCCTGGGAATTACAATTTCTCAGGACCTGAGGTGGGCAACCAACATCAACTCCGTCCTCAAAAAGGCTCAGCAGAGGATGTACTTCCTGCGGCTTCTGAGAAAGCACGGCCTGCCACCGGAGCTGCTGAGACAGTTCTACACAGCGGTCATCGAATCGGTCCTGTGTTCTTCCATCACAGTCTGGTTCGGTGCTGCTACAAAAAAGGACAAACTCCGACTGCAACGGACAATCAAAACTCCTGAAAGGATTGTCTGTACCCCCCTACCCACCCTTGAGGACTTGCACGCTGCCAGAATTAAAGACAAGAGCGTGCAAAATCCTCTCAGACCCTGCGCACCCCGGTCACCGGCTCTTCCAGCTCCTTCCCTCAGGTAGGCGCTACCGATCAATGCAAACTAGAACTAGCAGACATTCCAACAGCTTCTTCCTTCTTGCGATCAAGTTCTTAAACAGCTAACCTATAATTCCATTACAACATGCTGGCAATTTTTTGACTTGAGTTCGTTGTCACATTTCTGTGGGGCCAATTATGTATTACTCGTGCACTCACTGTAGTTGTCTCGCCACGCTGTTGTTGACCAATACTGGCCACTCATGCCAGAGTAGCATCTGCTCCATTTGCACACTGATTGAGGAGTATCTGTAACATTTGCACAACCAACATTGTCCCAGACTATCGCACTACTCGTCACTTTAAACCGCATTCACTCCTTGAAGTCTCGACGCCCTTTGCACAATGGTCATTGCACCGGACTATTGCAATATTAGTCGTTCAAACTGCTCAAAGTGCTAGAGGACTCTGCATCTTTTTGCACAGTTGTCAAAAAAATAATAATAAATAATTAAAAATAATAATAAAATGTACCGGCATTACCAGATAACTAGCAACCCTTTTCTGTTCAGTGACTGTTTTTCTCAATGTCTTTACGTCTCAAAAGTGTTCTCCGTCAATTGACTGTCTGTTGTCGTACTAGAGCGGCTCCAACTACCGGAGACAAATTCCTTGTGTGTTTTTGGACATACTTGGCAAATAAAGATGATTCTGATTCTGATTACTACGACTTATACTACAAGTACTAATGCTACTACTGCTATTTCAACTCTGCAGCTACTACTGTCACTATGACTACTATTTCTACTACCACTACAAATACTACTGTGACCACACCTATAACACTATTACTGCTACCTTGACAACAACTAATATTGCAACTCTTACTACCCGTAACGCTACTACCAATTACACTAGTACAATTACAACCACTACTTTGACTACTACTACAATTATTACATCAACCACTTATCCTCTTTTTCTACTTTCTTATCTCTCGCTTTCTCTCTTTCCCTTTTCTTCCTCATTCTCTCTCCTACCGCCACCACTACGACTACTACTATTACTACTTTCTATACTTTCTCCTACCTTTCTCTCTCTCTCTTAACACTCTATCAGCACTACTTGCAGAAACAATGAAATGTATTTCAGCGCCCTTTAGCGACAAAGTGAGGAGACTGCAACTGATTTGAAGGTGGGGGGGACAAATCAATTATTTCCATTGAGGACTATTTCCATTGAGGACTCCATTGAGGACTCCGCATCGGCCTCCTCTTCATGTTTTTACTTGTTTGATGACAACGCTGGAGGAGTCTCATTTGTGCAACCAGAAAATGTTAGCCAACACTGACATAACCTGATCATTCTGGTTTTAACCCGTCTATTGTAGATAATGTACTCATATGACGCAGACACTTTGACCAACCTGTCACGGTTAGGATGATGAAGACTTCCCAACTTACTTTAAGCCCCTGCAAAGCGAAAATAAGTCTTTAAACTTGACAAGCCACAGAGTTGTTAACAACCCCACCAAATTTGAATGATTTAAAAAAACTTGTCAAGTATATAAAATGTGGCTTCAAAATCGTGAAAAATCGACCCTTTATCTCCGCTCTCAAGCACTGTGGCTGTGTCCACTGAATGCGTGAAACCAGGTCCCGCTAAAAAAAAAAAAAGCTACTTCAGCATCTTTCTTATGCCTTGATTGGAAAAAAATCACCTTCTCAAAACAAGTACACAAATAATAAAATAAGTGGGAAAAAATGTGCCAAAGGAACTGGATTATTTCTGAGAATTATGAGGAACTGCGGTTGAAAAAAGGAACATTGAGGAGGGGGACACCGTTTCTCCAGTGAGGCTGAAGCAATGAATGTAAAGCTCAAGTTCGCCATCAAAGTGAAAACATCATAATTCGTTTGAGAGACAGGCAAATTGCGTACCGGCCCTTTAACTGTGTCAAGAACCCAGAGAATGACTCAGTGACCTTTTGTGACAGATGCTGGTCAAAAGTGACACATTAAATTCTTTGCCAGTCCCCCATATTAAAATGGATATTTGACTTCAACAGCCGTCAATGGCAGTGAATGAATTAAGACAATTGATACTTTTTGTACTGTAATTATGATGGGACAAATCCAATTCTGAACTTTAAAGTGTAATTGGTGGAAGTTACCCTTGTAGTATTGTTACAGCCAAAGATGAGAATATTCCTGTTTTCCTTCTCGTCTATTAAATAAGTGCAAAATAAGGATAAAGAATGAGAAAGTTGTTCAAGGATAAAGTGTTGCCTCATTTGATCATCGGTTCAGCTATGATTTGCTGCTTATTTAACGTGAATTTAAAAAGATGAATTGTCCCTGTTTGTTTGACATGCAGGGACATCACATTAAATCAAAACATGGTGGATAGTTCTGTTCAAAAAGTGATCATTAAACATTGCAAAATACAGTATTTCATGATTTTGTTATAATTTGGATGATTATGGTTTACAGCGAACAAAGTCAAACTTCACCATCACAAGTAATTTGAATATCCCATAATCAAAATGATTTTTTAATACAGAAGATAGTTAGGAACTGGCCGTGTAAAAAGTATTTTCTAATGTTTAATGAATCTGTCCATGGTTTCACTTTTTGAAATGAACTGAAATAAATCCTTTTGGTTGAGTTTATTACAAGAAAAATGTACCCCAAAAAATGCTCGTTTAGTGTGCAGTACAAGGAAAACGCGATATAAAATGTAAGAAAAAAATATCAACATGTGTATGAACTCATTTCTAAGCAACTAAATGTTTAGGTACCTCATATTTAAGATAGAACAAATAATCAAAGATCTGGGTCATTTTGGTTATCATAACTGACCCAACAAATTCCAATTATGTATACCCTTATTTAAAATGCAATGCACTCATATCATGATTTAATATCACATATTAAAATCATTCGACCCTTGAACGAGCAAAACGTCCCCCAAAAAGCACGCTAAAGAAACTCCAACTTACCGAAAATGGAGAGAAGAGCTGACACTTTTGCCATTTGGGACGAGGACGTACAGTAGTTTCGCTCTGCTAAAATGTGCAAAAATACCTTCGACCTGTTTTCAGGGCTGCGGTTCGTTGTGTTGTGTGTCACTAACCAAGTAACGGTGAGCTGAGGTGTGCTCATGTGGGTGCGGTCGAAAGGCACACTGTCATGCGTTAGCAGTTAAAGATCCCACTTAGTGACGGGCCCTGAAGGCATCATTATCGTCGTCATCACCATTCCTTTTCTTTCTTTCACTTTTTTTTTTGCAATAATTGATGGCTTTAAATTCCCTGGCGAACACAACCCACAAAAACTCACTCTCTAATTAAAAAAAAAAAAAAAAAAAGTGACAAAGATAGCTGCTTACTTTTGATTGTCACTGTGAGAGAGGCATTCATTTAACAATGTTTATTTTTGTGTGGTTCGTGTACTGCCTCATACCACGAACCTTAAACTACAATAATAAATATATTAACCCTTACATCATGTTCATTTTCTATATGCACAATTGCTCACACGCCGGTTAATTTTCCTAACTCAAATTATGAACTACAGATCTTTTCAAAATGTACCATATTAACATTAAAAAATGGAAGATTAATCCTTAATCAATGTTTCAGAGATAATACCGTCAACTTTTCTTGTTTCTCTGTGTTTAACACAAGATGCATGTCAACAAATAGAATACTGTGGAAAACCATTTATTACAGTAGTTCAATTTAAAAAGTGAAATTCATTTACTACACACAGGGAAGTACTTCATGATAAACAAACAAAACTATACGTATAAAATATATTTAAAAAACTATATACACACACACAGCGGCTGAAATAAGTATTTAACAGGTCACTATTTTTCTCATTAATTATATTTCCAAAGGTGCTATTGACATGAAATGTTCACCAGATGTTGGGAACAATCCAAGTACTCCCTACATACAAAGAAAGTAGAATAAGATCAGAAATTAAGCTGTAATAATGTGAAATGACACAGGGAAAAAGTATTGAACACATGAAAAAAGGGAGGTGCAAAAACACCTGCAAAATGCAAATGCTCTACATTCTATTAAAGAGATTCCCTTGGTGGGCAAATCCTGTCATTGTTCAATATGAAAATATTGCATACATTTATTTTCTCCCCCTTTGGTCAACTGTGATTTCATTTATATCGAATGGGACATTGGCAATATTGTTGTGACTGATGTGTCATCATATTTGTTGATTTATACAATGCTCAACATAAATCAAGATGAAATGCCTGCGGCATATACAAGGCTACAAAATACTCCCCCATATGTGGCCCCTTCATTATATTGCAGATTGTGAAATGTAATTTTCATCGATTAAAAAAAAAAAAAAGTCAATTATTTTGTTAAACAAAATACACACATTTAAAATTTTATTCATTTATTAAACAAACAAATAAATTGAACACAAAATAAGTTATAACAATAAATAGTCACATTTTTCATGTAGTCTACAGGATAATTGCACAGGGTTTTGTTACTCTTGGCTGTTTTGTGCTTGGTGGAAAACGTCACAGGTGGTTAGCGTTGTGCAAATGAAAAGAACATTTGTTGTCTCCTCTTAAATGTGGCAGGGAGGATGAGCATGAAGATTCGGGAAGTGTGGAGAGTGTCACACAGTCACCTCACATGGTACAGATTTGATTTGCTTTGCTGATTTTATACACCTGGGAAAGAAAAAAAAAAAAAAAAAAAAAAGTATTACTTAAGAAATAAGTACTGAACATTTGTTGGAGGCAGCATGGTGTAATAGTGCTTAGCACTTCTGCCTCACAATTTAGAGGTCCCTGGTTCGAATCTTGTCTCAGGTCACATTTATAAATAATCAAATCAACAACGTGTCAATTGATCAACTCAATATGTGATTCATACATGAAACGAAGGCACTCACCTCTTGCGGACGATGCAGGAAATGATGAAGACCAGGATGAAGATGAATATGGCCGCCCCGCAGCTGATGGCGATGAGGTGCTCCATAAAATGGCTACTTCGACAGAACATGGAGTCAACCTCGCCATCATAGTGGCAGCGATTCCCGCTGAAGCCGGATGTGCAGCTAAACAGGGAAGACGAGTTAGAGCATTCCAGAGAGACCGAGCACGAATCGACGCGTTTGTTCCAAGTGCGTGTTTGATATCTCACATGCAAAAGGGTTCTGTGTTGTCCTGGGGATAGACGCATGTGCCGCCATTTAAACAGAAGTGCTGGTCTTGGCTTCCACACGGCCTGTGTGAACTCATGAGTTGAGGATCCGCGATGGTGACTGCACAGAGCAAATATTGTTAGTGACCTCAATTGAATGATTTTTTTTAAAATAAAAATGCGTGGAAAAATAATACAATACTTAAAATGTATGAGCCATTTTTTCCCCCTCTTGGGCAACAGTAAACAAAACAAAACAACAAATTCAACTAGGAAAGCATCTTATCCCCGCTTCTGTTTTTATGTCAGTTCTAAATTATATTTACTGGCATTGAAACACATTCACAGAAATGAAGTACACATTCAGTCAAATATGGTCCATTTTCATCTACACTTACGGTCAGAGATTGCATTTATTTAAGTTATTTTATTTATATTTTAGTTATCCAATTTCTCTTCACGAGTTACAAAATTTGTATGTACATAATCGTATGATGGAGATGTTAGATTTGATTGACACAGTCAGAGATGTATTTATAAATGCTTATTCTGATTGTATAGGAAAGCAGGGGAATTGTAAAGGAACTGATAGTTACTGTTTTCAAGCTGAGTCAGATTTGTTGTGGTTTGTGCCGACTGTCCCGACGCTGCCAGGAGAAGAAGAACGGCTGACAGCACACCTGGGGGGTTGGGCGGGGGGATGAGAAAAAGAGCAACAGGACGTTAGGGTTTCATCTCAACACCACCACAATAAAGCTGCTGTAGTATTTTAGCTTACATATTTATATTTAAGAAAATGATGAATGAACTCACCCTTTTTGAGACTCTGCGCAAACATTTCGTCTTGCTCTCAAAATCGCTGTTTCAACGCAGTGCTGCTTAACATCCTCTGAACTTTATATAGTGCAAGCTCCCAACCACGGGGATTTTTTTTGGGGGGGGATAACCAATGAAACAAAAGGTTCTATGAAACCGAGAGCACTTCCTTTACACCCCCCCCCCACAAAAAAAATAACCTTACATCACACTTCCTTTATTCCCACGTACTTGGTGCATGCACAGACAGGTCCATCTGGGCTGCTGAGACTGATGAGTGATGGTAGTGATAGTGGAACCACCCGGAGGCTCTTTTCAACGCGGCATCCGCTTTATGACCGCTCTTGGCACGTGAAAACATAAGACACTCCTTTTCGAGCGTACCTTTAGCACTGTTTATTTCATATTCACTTTCCCGGATTTCAAATGTCCTTGGTAGAAAAAATATGAACTCTTATAAGAAGAAATCAATAAAAATAAAAAAGGAACTAAAAGGAACATGGTATAAACTTCTCAAGTAAGCAGGTATGGAGTCTTGATGCTTGTATCGAGCTTTTTAGAATGTTTGTAAACAATAGGCACCAGGGTACTTCCGGGTGGCAGAAAGTGATTGACTACCACTGACTTCAACTGAAAACGATAACGAAAACTTGTATTAGGATTGCGCTGCCAGATACAGCTAAAAGGTTTAGGTATTTTTTGATGTTCAAAAAAAAAATTATTGATTAAAAAAGATATTTATTTCTAAATACATTTTAGGTTTGAAGATCATTGCTGTAAACGTACAAAGACTGAGAACTATGTAGTAGTCAATTGTGGAGATACATTTTTTGGGGCGACGCACTTTGGCTCCGGCATGAGAACTTGAGCGCCTTCGTTCGCATCAGCACTCATCCAGCGCAAATACCATGTGCAATGAGCTAGCTAGCTACGCCTACACCCTGAAAATGAATCTTCCCTTCAGCTGGCGTGGCTGCTTTAGAGCTTCTCATTGTCGGCAATAAGTCCGGGCACGTCATGCGGAGAATGGCGGAAAAGCGAAGCAGGGGGGATTTTTGATTGACTTTTTAAGTCCTGCTTGACAGCCAGCGCGAGGACGAGGCCTCTGGACTGGCGAGGCCGCTTTACTACACTACGTTGTCACGACGACCCGGTGGGACATATTCCAGCCGCTGGAAGTTTGAAGCGGATCTATTTTTGTGGCTCAAACATGGGATGTATAGTCATAAGAAATATTTGTGGTTTTTGAGTGACCGTTGACAATTCAGCAGGTCATGGTTTCAGCATATTCAGCAGACCATGCCCACAGAATTTTAAAAGACTTTAGAGATTTTGAAGACTCATTTTATATCCTTGCAAATTTCTTTTAATCATTCAAATCTGGAAGGGTTGTTAACCTCTTATGGGTGGTTTGTCAAATTTATATTTATTTTTATTTTACAGGGATTTCAAACTAGTGGAATCTGTGTGTGAGTAGAATAAATCGAGTGGATGTCGTAAATAGTTGTATAGAAAACATCGCAAGATTGCCTTCAGGCACGATAGCTATTTCTTAAGGGACAGACTGGGAATCAAACCATCATTAGGTTTGTGGAAGGCATTGTTTCTCACAGGTACGTATAAAATGTTTGGTTGCGTTATCTCGCCAACATCAGCTATACTGCGCGGTATCCATTTCACGGTCAAAAGAGCACATCTTTGCCATTGCATATCAAACATTCATACTACGGTGGTAAAAAAGAAGGCTAAAATCATTATTCAAGCTATCACCTCTGGTTTCTCAATCGTTCTGCCTTTGTCAAAAATGTAAGGTTTTCTTTAATTGTGGTGCAATTAGAGATCGCTTTGAGTTTTTGCCACCCAGAAGTACATGTGAAGTCATGGTGGAAAAAGTCTATTGAAAAGTGTGTGTGTGTGTCACGATGTGCATCGTGTTAATGCATCAGTGCGTTTCTGGCGGCGGTCACAGTGTTCTTCATCAACATGGCCACCGTCATAGGACCCACGCCTCCAGGAACGGGAGTGATGAAGCTCGCCTTCTGTTTCACACCTGCAACAAGTGACAAACAACACAGCAGCTCAGAAACACTTACCAGCCATATTTCCTTCTCATTATTTGGCACCAAGCAAAGGACACACATACTGATTTTCCACCACTTCAAAGTCAGTCTCTACAGATTATCCTGGCGATTATCCTGTGGTGTGTGTGTGGGGTGCTAAGAGTGATCAAAATTGCTAAACCCATTCAATATCGCAAATCCTTGTGTGTGGTCACCACAGAGTTGGACTGAGCCCTGGATGCCGTGATTGTGACGTGAACGAGAACAATAGCCAATTAGCCCTATAAAGCCTGAACCATGTCATCATTGACAGAAAAGTCTAATTCTTTAAAACTGGGGTCTTTATTGGTCATTCTGAACCAAAATAAAAAATAAACTGTATTAACACTTTTTCACCTATAAGCGTTATTAGACCATCAGTTCTCTTTGGTCTTCTTTACAACAGTTTAAAGTTGAAGTCTATATGGGATTCTTCAAATGTCTGTTCAGCCACTGTTAAATTCATTCATTCATCTTCTGTACCGCTTATCCTCACTAGGGTCGCGGGCGTGCTGCAGCCTATCCCAGCTGACTCGAGAGGCAGTGTACACCCACTCGCATTCACACCTACGGGCAATTTAGAGTCGCCAATTGACCTAACATGCATGTTTTTGGAATGTGGGAGGAAACCAGAGTACCCAGAGAAAACCCACGCAGACACGGGAAGAACATGCAAACTCCACACAAGCGAGGCCAGATTTGAAACCGGGTCCTCAGAACTGCGAGACAGATGTGCTAACCAGTCGTCCACCGTGCTGCCCCAAAACTGAACGATGCTAAATTATTCATCTTCTTAGTATATCTAAGTCTATCCGTATATTAGTGAAAAAGCAATGTTCTGCGTTCAAATGAAAAAAGGAAGTCATTACACTCTTTTAAAAGTGACTGCACAACCAAAATGACTTTGCATTGACTTTAAGAAGGAACATTTAAATAATCGCTCCCAGTAGTAATTTAATGTCTCATTAATTATCAGTTCCAATTCCTGGACCGCTCTTTGTTGATCACTTTAACAAGAATGGGTGTTTTTGAGTAAGAATTCAAACCAAGTATTTACCCTCGAAGTCCACATCACCAATGAGCCTCAGTTTCCCTGTTTTGGGGTCCACAATGCGGTTGATGCCCACGTCAATGACTGCCGCACTCTCTTTTACCATATCTGCTGTGATCAGACCGGGAACACCTAAACATGCACACACAACGTTAGGATAACATGATGTGACGAACACGATGTCGCGAATGTTGTCATTTCCAAAGCACTGATCGCACTAAAGTGGAAGTGTACAATATATCCACTGACATATCTGATATGTATGAAATACCTGAGCATGGATTTAGTTTAAATCTTTCACTTCACTCAACAATGACCTTTTCAGCTTCACGTAGCTCAACAGTGAGGTCGGGTTGATTTCATTTGACACGAGGTATCAAAACAACTCATAGTGAGCACCATAACAAAAGTTCAATTTCAGTTGCGCTAAATAAATACTGTACGCATCTAATTACCTGCAGCAGCGACGATGATGTCGGCCAGTCTGGTTAACTCCTTCAGCCGCTCCCTCGGCGTACATCTGTGAGCGATGGTCACCGTGGCGTCACCTGAAATCAAATTTCAAAAATCAATTGAAAAATAAGAAGAATAGCACTCAACAATAAATTTATTTTTAAAAAACATTCAGTAATGACGTAATTAAATAGAATGTAAGGAATGGGACAGTTTTTGATTTTTTTTTCTTCAATTCAATGGACATTGCGCTGCTTATTCTGGTGTGCACACATTGGCCACCTGGGGGCAGCATAATGCAGACAGAGACACACAAAGAAGAGTTTCACAACTGTCTGAAGTAATAGTCATTCTTCGCAAAGGATAAAGAATATGTCTGTCTACATGTGTTGCTCCACTGTTTGAGTTCAAATATCTGTTGTTTGATAAGGCCGCAACACATTTGTTATTTGCTAGCCCGTCTATGCCATTTGCATTATTTGTCAGCATTAAGCTAAACTGACTTCATTAAGGCAAAGCTACAGTATGTGGTTGTTTTAAATGCATACTTAGGATGTGATTTATTGTTCTCAAATTTGTAGTGGAACTGTGTGAGGCTTCAGGCTATGTCCCTATTAAATGTTTCAGCTAATAAATCACATCGACAGTCATCTGCTGGCTTCTGTTGCACAACATATTTAGGTATGTCAGCTCAACTAACTAATATACAGGAAGTCCTCGATTTACGAACGAGTTCCGTTCCTACGCTGGCGACGTAACACGAATTTCCGCGTAACTCGGATTTCACCGTTAAAGTCAAAATTGACGGCGAAATACTTCTGTTACGGGCATTGTCCCAGGTGATTGTGTGTGTGTGGGCGTGTGCGTCGATGTGTGAGTGAGATGGGACTGCGCAGGCGTCGTCCGGATAACAATTCAAAACACATGAGCAAGTCAACTTCAGAATGGCTAAATAAAAAAAAAAGAAAATGAAGGTTTTGGAGTGACCTAGTCAAAGTCCAGATTTTAATTCGACTGAAATCCAGGGGCACGACCTTAAAAAAGGCGTACTTTGTCGAAAACTCTCCATTTTTCAAACAATCAAACAATTCTGCAAGGAAGAGTGAGCCAAAATATCGCCAGTTATAAAACATGCTTGATTTCAGTTGTTGCTGCTGAGTATGGCCCAAGCAGTTAAGTTTACGGGGCCATTACTTTTTCACACAGGACCAGGTGACTTTGTATAGTTTTTTTCCTTAAAAAATGAAATCATTTAAAAACAGCATTTTAAGTTCACTTGGGTTATATTTGTCTGATATTTCCATTTCTTTGATGAGCTTGAACATTAAAGTGGGGAAACTATGCAAAAATATAAGAATTTGGGAAGTAATACACTGTCCATTTCCCCTAACCATCTTCGTTACTCATTACTGCAAAACAAAATCCGAAGAAATTGTTCATTGCCGTAATGCCTGAATCGCAGAGCACAAAGCAGAAGAACAGATCTGACTGTAAGGAAGTGGTCGGGATACTGGTAATAGGAGGGGATGGAAATGAGAGACAGTTAATCAGGAAGTCTATATATGAGTGAGTGTGTGTGTGTGTGTCTCTCTCTCTCTCCACCCCCTCCTTCCGACTCGAGCCCAACAGATGCCAAAGTCGCATGATGCCCAGCCAAACTTCACTATTAGCCAGCACACAGATGTTTAACTACTGCATACGGCACCGACGTAAACTAAATAAATACAAACCCAATTCCAATGTAGTTGGGACATTGTGTTAAACATAAATAAAAACAAAACAGAATACAATGATTTTCAAATCATGTTCAACCTATATTTAATTGAACACACTACAAAGACAATATATTTAATGTTCCAGGTGATAAACCTGATTGTTTTTATCAAATAATCATGAACTTAGAATTTTATGGCTGCAACACTTTCCAAAAAAGCTTGGACAGGGCCATGTTTCCCAGTGTTACATCACCTTTTCTTTTACCAACATTCAATAAACGTTTGGGAACTGAGGACACTAATTATTGAAGCGTTGTTGGTGGAATTCTTTCCCGTTCTTGCTTGATGTACAGCATCAGCTGTTCAACAGTCCGTTGTCGTATTTTACGCTTCATAATGCGCCACACATTTTCAATGGGAGACAGGTCTGGACTGCAGGCAGGCCAGTCTAGTACCCGTACTCTTTTACTACGAAGCCACCCTGTTGTAGCACATGCAGAGTGTGGTTTGGAATTGTCTCGCTGAAATAAGCAGGGGCGTCCACGAAAAAGACGTTGCTTGGATGGCAGCATATATTTCTCCAAAACCTGTATGTACCTTTCAGCATTAATGGTGCTTTCACACGTGTGTAAGTTACCGATGCCATTGGCACTAACATAGCCCCATACCATCACAGATGCTGGCTTTTGAACTTTGGGTCCATAACAGGTTCTTTTCCTCTTTGGCCTGGAGGACATGATGTCCACAATTTCCAAAAACAATTTGAAATGTGGACTCGTTGGCCCACGGTACACTTTTACATTTTGCATCGGTCCATCTTAGATGAGCTCGGGCCCAGAGAAGCCGGCGGAGTTTCTGGGTATTGATAAATGGCTTCTGCTTTGCATATTAGTGTTTCAAGTTGCACTTACGGATGTAGCGCCGAACCGTATTTACTGACATTGGTTTTCTGAAGTGTTCCTGAGCCCATGTGGTGATATCCTTTACACACTGATGTCGGTTTTTGATGCAGTGCCGCCTGAGGGATCGAATATCACGGGCATTCAATGTTGGTTTTCGGCCTTGCCGCTTACATGCAGTGATTTCTCCAGATTCTCTGAACCTTTTGATAATATTATGGACCGTAGAAAATGAAATCCCCAAATTCCTTGCAATTATACGTTAAGGAACACTGTCCTTAAACTGTTCCAACTATTTTCTCACACACTTGTTCACAAAGAGGTGAACCTCGCCCTATCTTTGCCTGTGGATGACTGAGCAATTCAGGGAAGCTTCTTTTATACCCAATCATGGCAACCAGCTGTTCCCAATGAGCCTGTTCACCTGTGGGATGTTCCAAACAGGTGTTTACTGAGCATTCTTCAACTTTCTCAGTCTTTTTTGCCACCTGTGCCAGCTTTTTTGGAACCTGTTGCAGCCATAAAATTCTAAGTTACTGAGTATTTGCTAAAACCAATCAAGTTTATCAGTTAGAATATTAAATATATTGTCTTTGTAGTGTATTCAATAAATATTGGTTGAACATGATTTGCAAATAATTGCATTCTGTTTTTATTTGTTTAACACAACGTCCCAACTTCATTGGAATTGTGGTTGTAGAATTAAAAGTAAAACAAATAAAATAAATAAAAATACAATTTTCAACATCCACTTTTTTTTTGAATACTTTTACTTCCAATAGGCTCCAACCAACGTTAGTGAGGATAAACGGTACAGAGAATGGAAGGATACTTCTAGTGCTTAAGTACATAATACCAGAAAATTACTTATGATACTTAAGTACAGCAAATGTACTTTTAAGACTTTTACCTCCAGTAATATTTGATTACTGGATTATCATATTTTCTCATAAATGTAATATTGCACTAACAAAACCAATAGAAAAGGGGTTATTCACACTTACTAGCTTACTATTCCAAAACAAGGAATTACAGGTTTTCTAAGTTTACAGCTAAGTTCAAGTGCTTTGCTTTTACAATACCAGCTCTGAATGAGAGGTGAAAGGATTTGATTGACTGACACATATTCTCAGGAACTTCGAAATACTGCCGTGCATATTCCTCAATGGCGCTACTGAGTCAACTGCACAAACCCCGGGCACTCATAGCTGCATCAGAAAATGCAGCAGGGAAAGTGAGGGAAAACTCTTACAGTATCTGCAAATAAACACATATTCTTGTATGTCATTGTTGTCATTATTCTCAAAGCACTGATCCGCCGTTAAGTACACATGGCTCAAGAAACGTTTAAACAATGACACAATGATCGCGATGAAAGCGATGTGTTTTTGTTGTTGTTTTTTCTCCCCTCAATGGTATGCGTCCTTCAGACATAGCTGAGCTGGGACTTGGAGTTCAGGCCTATAGCCATTGATTGAAACCGGATCGCACAGAGCAAGATTCAAGGGAGATAAGAATGTGGCGGAAGGAAAGGCGAGTCAGAGCACATCACCACCACCACATCACATACCTACTTGTATGTGTGAGAAAGACATGCAAACAAAGAATTCTTGTATTTTATATATACAGTACTGTGTAAAAGTATTTTTCATGGCATTCATTTTTACATATTAACAGGTAAAATAGCACAAAGACATTTAGCATGATTACACAAAACCATCAAAACCAATTTCCAGGAAACTTTGTTGAGGGGTGGTGCTTGAGACAAGGAAATGAAAGAAAATTATGTCAATTTGTATAAAGCTACTGATAAAGGGAATATATATTTTATAGGAGTGGGAGTTGATTTAAAAAATCTAATTAATTAAGAGACTTTGTAATTAATGAATCCCGATTAATCGCATTTTGAATCCTACAATATTTTCCCTGAAAAGCAACATGGCTGAATTTAAATGGAGTTTTGGAGGATGACTGCATCAAATAACAAACACGATAGGAATATTGTTAACTATAAAATAAAAAATGAATTTAATTGCATTTTAATACAAAACAGGACAAAAACTAATAGAAAATATTCCTGACCAAAATTAAACAAACTTAAAGTGCTATTTTAGGACATTTTTTTTTTCTTTAAAGTTTTTTTAAGAACAGTACTTTAAATTGTTTCTGCATGGCAGTTGGAAAGTTGTATCACATGGAGGGTTGAAGTGCTTCGGTGGTATGAAACTTGCACAAAATCACGCTTACCAAGACTTCCATCGTGTAGTTTTTTCCCCCAAATGAAATGGTTTTATTTTTTGTCTTTCTGGCATAATCATAAAAAATGAAACAAGTAAATGCATAAAATATTTCACTTTTCGTGTGGTGAACAAATATAACATACACTTCACTTTTTGAAACTAATTATTGAAATAAATTAACTTTCCCTCGATATTGTAATTTTTTGGGCACATACCTGCAGACTCTTTCCTCCTGGCTCCCCGTCATCACACCAACTTATTTCTTCACGCAGTGGTGCGTGGGACTGCTCTAACAATAGTCAATGTGGAAAAATTATCACTGCGAAGCTTCGAAGCAGAAATTTTGCTTTTAGTAATTGAATTACTCGCCTTATTCGATTAATCGTTTCAGCCCTACTTAGTCTTAACAAGTGACAATGGGCATGGTGACGCTGGAGTTTTATAACATTGAAAGCGAGTCTGCTAACGTTGGGGAACTAGCTCTTATGTTCTTTTAACAGTCATTGTTGAAGTCACTACATCTTTTTGGAATAAACGATGCAAAAACACATTTGGGTCACATTCTGAATTGTACCACTTCAGGGCCTTTCAGCTTTAGGGGTTCTACTGTATCTGTGTCCAGTTTCATTTTTGCTCAGCTTTAACACTGAAATCCAACCCAAATTCCAGTGTCATATAATCATACTCAAAAAGAGTTTTTGATGCCTTTTCAAGTTAGGACAACTCTCCTAAGAAATCAGGCAAAACTCCTCCAGGTCAGTTTGTGTATCTGTTGCCTAGTGGTTGGTGTAAGTTGTTCACAGGGACATCTTTAGGAAGGAATGTTCTTTCACTCTTACACTTCATTCTATTGATCATCGTAATCCCTGGCAGCTGGAATGTGCTCTTGTCTTCAGAGTTTCCCAGATATGTCTGTAAGGTGATAGAAGTAACAGTGCAACTGCAATACCATGACATCACATCTCGTTGCTTCATCCAGTAATTGCCTCTCCAAATCCCCTTACAACTTCCTGCAACCTTATAAGGTTGCCTTATCCGTTTGAGTCCCCCCTCACACACACACACAATCCCTTGTGTTTCTTTCTGGTAAACATCTGGCACGACAAATGGAAGTGTACAGTTATGAAATATGTCCAATATGCACTGTGCAATGTTGAAATGTTAAATGTGCAAGATTAATTGTGGTGCATTTCACATTTAACACGTAATGTTGCATCACAATGTAGCCTCTCAAGAGTTTAACGCTTGTACTGACTTTAAAGTGGGCAAATATTTAGCATCGAGTGAATGACTAAGGATATGATGAGTATCTGGTGGCACATACCATCTTCCACGATGTTAAGTAGCCTGGACACCCAAGATGAAGCTAAACCAAAGGTGGCAAGTTTAGTTTATGCTTATTACCAAAAATGGCTTCCTTCAGGTGCTGCAAGATCAGCATGATGCATCATTATGAGATTTAACAGAAGCCTGTTAATCTCAAGATTACGGGTTAAAGCCCCATATTGTGAGCTCAATGTCTTGATTATTATTGTTGTTATATTCTAGGACACACAACCTCTCATTATAGTCATATTAAAGGTAAAAGAAATAATCTATACCACTGATTTAGCCAACATCATGATTTTCCTTGCCATATCATGACAAAGCTTCAAATCTGATTAATTTCAGGGATGGGGCAACTAAATACAGTGGAAGCCTAAAAGTAAAAAAAAAAACATTCTTCTCCACAACTATTTATTATAATCTGGAAAATGTACCCAATCATACTAATAATTGTGCCAATTATAAGAGAAGTAATCAAGAGTCAAACCGCCACCGTCCCTATGTTTGTTCCCTAAAACCCTTTTCTGTCCATCTGCATTTTCAATAAGCATCAGAATAATTACAAAATTAACTAACTGTTTGTAACTGGGCGGCACGGTGGTCGACTGGTTAGAGCGTCTGCCTCACAGTTCTGAGGACCGGGGTTCAATCCCCGGCCCCGCCTGTGTGGAGTTTGCATATTCTCCCCGTGCCTGTGTGGGTTTTCTCCGGGCACTCCGCTTTCCTCCCACATCCCAAAAATATGCATGGTAGGTTCATTGAAGACTCTAAATTGCCCGTAAGTGTGGATGTGGGTGTGGATGGTTGTTTGTTTATGTGTGCCCTGCGATTGGTTAGCAACCAGTTCAGGGTGTACCCCGCCTCCTGCCCGAAGATAGCTGGGATAGGCTCCAGCGGGAGTCCGTGACCCTTGTGAGGAGAAGCGGCTCAGAAAATGGATGGATGGATGGATGGATGTTTGTAACTGTACAGGCAATGTATTAAGTAACATTTCAACAAATTCCTCAATTCTTAAGTGCAAAAAGTTAAGTACTACAATATTAAAACACTGTTTGAATTTGAATGACGAATAAGTAGGATGTAATAAGTCGCATCACATTTTCTAACATTTAAGATCCTGTAAAATTAATTCTGAGATTTGTTTTTAAATATATTGTACATGTTTCAAGATAATTCCTGAAAATGTGCAAAGACTGAGAACTCTGTTGTACTGAATTGTGGCGATGTAGCGTTAAACTGTTTTTTACCATTTCATCTTTCTGGATTTTCGGGGCATGGCTAAAATGGTGCCGAAGTGCTGAACCGGGCGCCTTTTTGCATGAATCGCTGCTCCCCTACTATTTAAGAACTTGAGCTGCCCAGTCACGTAGTTGGGAGACCAGCATGAGTCCCACATCCTCAACTATATAATTTCTACAGCATGCAGAAACCACAAACATGGTAAAAATTTCAAGGAAGAAGCAGATTGTACTGGCCCCTGTCACTATATTATAATAATTCAAAAAGATAAAACGGGGAGAATAAATGAGAGTGTGGGTATTTTAGAGGCTGTTGGCAATGATCGCCCCATCCACTGACTGCATTGGAGAATTTCAGAAACATGGCTTCTCCACGCCTTGTTTTTAGCCACGTGCATATGAAATTATAAATATAGTATTATTGTAAAACACAATATATACACTGTATATTCTGAACTGGTATAGCTTGGTGGCGGCTGGCTGGATCTCGCTTCAGACCCAGAAATATAATTTTTGTTGAGATCGCTCATGTAATATGACACAACAGTTTTTGATTGGCCGTCACACAACTGCAACGTTGCTGTGCCATTCACCTTTGAATCAAATCTCACATCGCACCGACGGTCGGCCATTCATGAAAACTAGTTATAGAAACCTGGATTCGGCCTTACACTGTTCCCTTCCTGAACTGTAAGGTCTTGTTGGTGTTTGAACGTTCTATTATATGTTGCTGGCTCATTTGCACAATGATTAACACAACACCGATGATGATGGTTCAGGGTTATGGCAGTTGGTCTCTGTCACTTAGTGTAAACAAGGTTTATGCCTACAAAACATGCACATTACACTAACGCAATCACACGCACTCACCGCCAGGGCGCTCATGGCTACGATCGGTATGCAGCAACATGGCGATGGGCATCCCGACATTTTTCGAGCGTCCGGCAACCAGCACATTCTTTCCCACTGTCTCAATACCTATATTCAAGGGGAAATAATTGGAATGAATTATGTTCGGCACCTCAGGGAGAAAATAACTCTAAACTTGTATGTAGATAGAGTAATACATTTTTCATATGATTTTTACTGCATTTGTCCTTCCTCTCAAGGTTGAAAGAGGAAGGGTATGATAAGCATCCAATGACTGCAGCAAAAAGAAAATGCTGACTAATATTTTAAAGTTTATTTACACATACACACATACCTAGGCTTTTGGAAAACTAGCAAATATTGACTGTCATCAATGGCTTTGATTATCGGTGCGTGCCAATATTATTGTTTATTAATTCATTTTCTATCCTTTATTTTGTTCAGGGTCACGGGTGAGCTGGAGTCTATCCTCGCTGACTTTCGTCGAGAAGTGCGGTACACCATGATCTGGTCCCCAGTCAACAGGGCAGCAATTATTTCGCTGTGAAGGCCATCTTGGAAACACTGTGATTATCATTATTCTTTTGACGATTAAAACTTTTTGCAAACACAGTATGCCCCAAACCTCAGTGTTTTTTTTTTGCCAAAACAAGTTATCCGAATGAAAATGTACACTGGATATAAAAAGTCTACACACCCGGTTCAAATGCAGGTTGTGATGCAAAAGAACCAGACCAAGTTAAATTATTTCAAAACTTTTTCCACCATTAATGTGACCGTTAATCTGTACAACTCAATTCGAGAGGGAAAGTAAAAAATAAACAACTTAGATGAGGCGGTTGTACAAGTGTGCACACCCTCTCACAGTATATGATGGAATGTGTCAGTGGTCAGAATTAACCAATCACATTTAAACGTTAAATGGGAATCAGCGCACACCTGTCACCATTTAAAGTGCATCTAATTAACTACAATAAAGTTCAGCTGTTGTAGTAGAATTACTTTATTTTTACTACCATTGTCAACAAGATTTGTTATTTTTTTGTACCCCGCCTCCCGCCTGAAGATAGCTGGGATAGGCTCCAGCACGCCCGCGACCCTAGTGAGGAGAAGCGGGAAAGAAAATGGATGGATGAATTGAGTTGTTGAGATGAGAGGTCACAATGGTGGAAAAAGTTTTAAAATTATTCATCTTTATCTCATTTTTTTAATATCACAAAAACCTCCCATTTGAACAGGGTTGATTCCACTTCTTGTATCCACTGTAAGTATTGTAAGGGTCACGAACACAACCCTCCCATACATTTACTCAGTAGCGCCCGCATTAAAAGTTGGGGGGGAAAAAAAAACAAAAAACCCCAACACCAGTTTCACCGATTGACATGAAATACAGTTGACATGTCTATCATAACAGAATGCACAAAAATGTCACAAGAACCCTTTCACGAAACTGAACAAGAAGTCGTCAATTTTGGTTCAAAGAAGCGAATTCTAGGGTTCCCACTTTGAGATAATCTTAGCCCCAGTCAGAAGCATGTATCCTAGACAGACGGGAGATGCTGAATTATGACGCTTATTTTTATATATATATTGTTAACCTATACCAATGTTGACGACGAGCGTATTAAAAAAAAAAAACAAAAAAAAACGGAAAAAAGGGGAAATTGGGGTGTGGGGCTATGGCCCATTCATTGCTGCCTGCAACTAAATCACAATCTGGAGGGTTTTTTTTTTTTTTTTTAATCAATCAAATCAAATCAAACGTGTATCTTAGGAGGAAATGTTGGTATTTTAGGGGCCCGGGGCACACCAGAACACATAGTCAGCCATTTCGGTTTGAAAGTCCATTTTTTTTATTATTATTATTTTTTTTTACAATTTTTACGCATTTTCATTTCTTATCAAGACCAGAAACACACTAGATATTACTAATAAGTATTACTATACATTTATTGGGGAGCATGTTTCAAAATACTCAAGTCCACATTACTATAAAGGTTTTTAAAAAATTAAACAACATACATTGTCTGAAAGGGTTTTAGGATGTCATCAAAAGAAATTTTGCACAAAGAAATTAAAGATAATTGGAAGAAATTGAATGATGAGCAAGAGGTTATGGAACTCTGTTCTAGGTGATTGCAGGGAGAACAATTATTATTAGGCGCCATCTTGTGGACTTTATGTAGTAAATTGGCAAAAGTCTCTCAGTGCCTGGAGACCGGTAGGACTATTCTACTCAACTATGTTCATCCCTTCATTTTCTATGGCAATTGCAGGTGTGCTGAAGCCTATGCCAGATGACTTTGGGCAAGAGGCGGGGTACACTCTGGACTGGTGTCCAGCCAATTACTGTGCTATGTTCTATTCTGAAATATTTAATCGGTATCTCATACAAACATAGGATTAGGTTATAAAATAATTGAAAATGGAGTTAAAGATCTGCCTTTACCTGATCTTTTAATGATCTCCCAGACAGCTGCAGGTGTGGCAGGCACCATGGATCTCTGGTCAAGACACAGCTTGCCGATATTCACAATATGGAAGCCATCCACGTCCTTTTCTGGAGCAATGGCGTTACAGACAGCTCTTTCATTGATGTGCTCTAAAAAAAAAAAAAAAAAAAAAAAAAAAAAAAAAAAAACGAGAGAGAGGCATTTCTATTATCACCTGGTCTTGATGTTTCATTTTAACCCAAGCCAAGAACTGTCTTGCACTCTCAGGAAAACCTAGTTGGTAACATACATTTTGGATGCTATAAAGCACTGTTTCCCAACCTTTATTAAACCAAGGACATATTTTACACTGATGACACAAATGTCACTGAAAGTATCCTGAAATCATTTTGCTCTTGTCTCAATTTAGTCACAAATTTACTGACTATGAAAGCTGATATAAGCAAGGAGTCATGACTGGCAACAGGTGAATACACAGGTTAACTCCCATCTAGTGGAAGAGCATTAAATTATTCTGCCTATCACTGTACATCGCTGGTATAGAAGATACATTATTTATTGTAGTCAATAAATACTTCAACACTACATTAATGTCACAGCACAGTGGTTGGTTATAAGGCTGCACAATTCCAGAAACTTTCTCAAGTCAACGCAAACTAAAAACAATCACAACTAGAAACAAAGTGCTATACACAGATAAAACTCAAACATAAGATATAAAAAATTTTACACAAAAGAAAACAATTAGCTCAAACAAAAAACAGGTGCAGAGTATTATGACGAGTTGCAAGCTAAAGAATAAAATAGGTTTTAAAAGCGTTTTTACAAAAATGTTAAGAATTTTCAAAGTAGGTAACCTATGGAAATCAACAAAGTTATGGAAATTAAACGGAATAAACTAGGAATTTACAAAACAGAAGCTTGGCTCTTAATAGGGGTTTAATAGTTGAGAGAATTTGCTTTACTAAACATATTTCATGTGCGTATAGTTGAATATGAAGAGCCCACTGCCAGAAAGATTAAGGGAAGATGCTTTTTTACAGTATTTGTTAAAATTAAATAGGGCTTTTAAGAGTGAGCACACGTTTGCATCAGTGTTTACCAGGAAGTGGCAGCTGCACCAACAGTCCGCTGACCCGCCAGTCTCGGTTCATCTTGTCTATTAGATCCAGCAACTCCTCCTGAGAGACCGAACTAGGGCGCAACACCGTGTCGCTGGAAATACCTGAATTGCAAAAAGCTCATTACCTTTCTGTTTTTTGTTTTTTTGTGGTTTACCTTTGCTGCTCGAAACCATGCTTATCTGTGAGTATCTGTCGTGTCCAAGCATGCCAACAGTTGCGTTACGTTTCCGTGTTGTACGTTAGTCATGCAGTGTTTAGAAAGGTGTGACATCTGACCCAAAGTGCTGGCAGCTCGCGTTTTGTTCCTAACGTAGGTCCTGCTGGCCGGATCGTCCCCCACGAAGACCACTCCTAGATGAGGTCTCATGTTACCCTGAGCGACGAGCTCTTCCACGTCACGTTGGATCTCTCTGTGGAGCTGACGAGCCAACGCCGCACCCGAAATCACCACGGCTGCATGCCTGGACATAAGTGTTATGTGGTACCTTGATCATGAGTTTAATTTGTTTCATGACCATGCTCGTAAACTTTCCCTTTTGAAATGAATACAAATTACATTAAACCATTCCAGCCCACTTTCTTAGTAAGAACAATTCACTTCAATTTCACATAACTTAATCTTCTTCACTGTTTATTGCCTTTTTTACTACACTTTCTTCACTTTTAAAAGCTTCTCCATCCTTTCATGGAAAGGAGTCCACATCTTAGATATTATTTTAACGCTCTTGGCTTGGCGTTATAGCCTTTATGGACTACTTCTGCTTCTGTAATAGCCCATATCGTAGAAGAAAAATCAATGAATATTTAATTCATTTATTAAACCTCAATTTATCCAAGGCAATTGAGAACAGACTCTCATTTACAATGCTGACCTGGCAGTTTACATTTTAGGAATACAACCTCTGCCTCATTTTGATGAACACATGGGCTCACTATGCTACTGTATTTTACTGTTGGTCATTAAGGTGGTACAGTAACTAGAGAACTAAATATTTTCTGAGGTGGTATTTTGGTGTAAAAAGCAAGTGAACCATAACTATATGCAATTAAAAAATAAAAAAAAATCAGGGGTCAAATATCTTTTTCATCTTTTTTGGACAGCATTGGAAATGACAGGCAACCTGCTTACCTTTCTAAGTGCTATGTGATCTTCCAACAATGTCATGATGTCATCACTGCAGCTTTTCTGTCCATGGACTTTTTGTACTAAAATATTGCTGAAGTAGGTGGTTAAATGTTTATTATTGGGGGGGGGGGGCATTAATATAACGTTTAGCAATGTTTATTATTGTAATTAATTAGATTAGCGTGAAGACTTGAGATTAGCATAGGTTAGCCTGCAGTGGTTGGTTAATGGGTTCTTCTTCATCCAAGCCCCCCCCCCCCCCCCCCGTGTCATTTCTGACAGTGGTTGTATACACGTGAATGCGGTCAGCGTGTTCTCTTCGCGCGTCAAGCGGTCAGACTTGCTGCTCTTATGTAATGTTTTGTTGTCAAGTGTGATTATCTGAAGCTTCGCCAGCAAACACAGCACCTGCAGTGAAGCCGCCTGTCATTCACAGCACAGGTCCATCCCCCAACCCCCATGTCGTCACACAACCTCCGCTTCAAAGTAACGCCCGCTTGCTAGTAAAAAAAAAAAAAGAAAGAAAAAAGAAAACAGAAAAAGGTTTGACTACTGCTGACACTTTGAGTCGTTTTACCTCGTCGCCGACTGCTGCAGGTGTCTCCGTTGATTCTCGCATTTTCTGTGTATCCGCAGCTTGGCCCGGCAGGAGCGGTGGGGGTCCGCCAACCTGCTACAAAGCGTCCAGTAGGATCGTAGCGGTGAAACAGAGGCCGCCATGTTTGCGCGAGCGCGAGTGTGCGCGTGAGCGTTGTCATAGTGACATACCACCACTACCGGGAAGCTAACGATGCTACATGCTAGCAGAACAACAAAGACGACCTTCATTACAATCATCACACACATTCGTCTCATTTTAGCCAGACTTGAATATTATTCGATGTAATATTATTATCTAGGTAAAAATCAAGAGTACATGGTCAAATTAAAATAAACCCTTTACGTTTGTGGAAAAAGATAGCACTGACTCTTGCTGTAGCCATTTAGCAAGTCACAAACTAGGTCCAGTATTTTTTTGGTCTGTTTATTTTTTTTCCAGAGCTGTATATTGAATTTCTTTTCCGTTTAAAATAGCAATGATTCCCAACTAGTAATGTGCTACAAGGGATCGTCAAGTGTGCCATCGCAAATGATCCAATTCACTGAACTGGTCCGAAAATTCTAATGTATTTACTACAAATAATGTATCTTTGCTCATCTAGTGACAGTCAATAAAATATTATTCCACCAGATGGCAGAATGTAAAATTTTGCTGGGTATCCACCTGTTGTCATTAATATAACAGAATAGGTCACTCCATTTTGTATTATTGTTACATTAAAATTATTTTTTAAACAGTTAGTTCACCTCTTACGAGAATGTTTAATAGTTACACATACACATCCTCGGGGTTCTGCTTTTTTAAATTCATATTAAACTATGTAGCGCAATGTCATCGTTATGCAATGATGATACTAAATAAATTTTGGGCCAACATAAAACGTTTGAGGTCATTTTTATGACTTGAATTATTCGTAGTCTTGCTTTTTCTCTGAAGACATCTGTATTTATTGTAGTTTTATAAATGACAATTAGTAATAATACTGGGCGAGCCATTTTTCCCCACTAGATGGCAACAAATATTTTGCCTCCAAGGAGTGCTATAGTCAAGCCCTCCTCCCGGGAGCATCAGTGTCCCCTCTGAACACAATTTTGTCAACACTATCAGTTCAAATGGCCCAGAGGACATTTTTATGTTGCCTTTCATTCCCCTGGAGAACAACAAAGTGACATTTCAATTATCTGGGTGAAACAATCCAGGAAGACCTATTGATTCACAACAACAACAAAATTAATCTTTTCAGTGTAAACTTTGTTGAATGGCACAAAGGTAGCAGTGTGTTTTTATGTTAAAGCAAAGCTGCAAATGTTCAAATACATTATATTATAATAGCCATCCATCCATTTTCTTTAGCGCTTCTCCTCATTTGGACAGCAGGTGAGCTGGAGCTTATCCCAAATTACTTTAAGTGAGAGGCACAGTACACCATAGCCAGGTTGCCAGTCAATCACCGGACATAATTATGTACACAAACAACTTTTCACACACATTGACAACAGTGGGCCATTTGAGTCTTCAATGAATCTAACATGAATGTTTTTGGAATGTTGGCGGAAGCCGGAGACGCCGGAGAAAACCCACTCAATTGCTTGGAGAACATGCAAGCGTCACACAGGTTCGGACCTCACTTTAGTCTGTGAGGTAGACGTGGTAACCAAACAACCACCGTCCTGAACATAAAATGCTCTTTAAAATGTTTGTTTGACTTGAGAGTGAAAGCAAGTTTTAAAGACTGTGGTCCATTGCCTGCCTGCCGAGAAAATACTTAATAAAAGAAGCTGCCGGCATTTGTCCTCGTGTGTTCAAATACACAAACCCGGTCATGATTACAAAAACATTCACATGCTGATACATACCAGGGAGGATATTTATTATAACATCAGCCAGCAAGAACTCAATATGCCTGCAAAAGACAGTGAAAATGACAAACAAGAAGCAAGTCAATGTCCTGTAGCTGTGAGGAAATTGGGATATTTTTCCCATGGGAAATTAGGGAAATAGAAATAATTAGTAGTTCCAGGGTTAAACTGTTCCCATCATGCAACCGTCATGGAAACTAAGTCACTTTTAATAATGAAACATTTAAAAAAAAAGATAAAATAAAAACATTGCATGCACCTCATACAGCTCTGACATGTGAAAGTCAGATAACATACAGTGGGGCAAAAAAGTATTTAGTCAGCCACCAATTGTGCAAGTTCTCTCACTTAAAAAGACGAGAGAGGACTGTAATTATCATCATAGGTATAGCTCACCCGTGAGAGACAAAATGAGAATTAAAAAAAAAAAAAATAAATCCAGAAAATCACATTGTCTGATTTTTAAAGAATTTATTAGCAAATGGTGGAAACTAAGTATTTGGTCACCAACAAACAAGAAAGATTTCTGGCTCTCACAGACCTGTAACTTTTTCTTGAAGAGGCTCCCCTGTCCTCCACCCGTTACCTATATTAATGGCACTAGTTTGAACTCGCTGTCAGTATAAAAGACAACTGTCCACAACCTCAAACAGTCACACTCCAAACTCCACTATGGCCAAGACCAAAGAGCTGTCCAATGACACCGGAAACAAAATTGTCGACCTGCACCAGGCTGGGAAGACTGAATCTGCAATAGGTAAGCAGCTTGGTGTGAAGAAATCAACTGTGGGAGCAATTATTAGAAAATGGAAGACATACAAGACCACTGATAATCTCCCTCGATCTGGGGCTCCACACAAGATCAAAATAATCATAATAATAATAAGAAGAACAGTGAGCAAAAATCCCACAACCACACGAGGGGACCTAGTGAATGACCTGCAGAGAGCTGGGACCAAAGTAGCAAAGGCTACCATCAGTAACACACTATGCCGCCAGGGACTCAAATCCTGGAGTGGCAGACGTGTCCCCCTGCTTAAGCCAGTACATGTTCAGGCAGGTCTGAAGTTTGCTAGAGAGCCTTAGGATGATCCAGAAGAGGATTGGGAGAATGTCACAAGGTTAGATGAAACCAAAAATAGAACTTTTATTTTTGGTTTCAAAAATAAAGTTGAGCTTTTTTAAAAACGCAACTTGTTGTGTTTGGAGGAGAAAGTATGCAGAGTTGCATCCAAAGAACACCATACCTACTGTGAAGCATGGGGGTGGAAACATCATGCTTTGGGTCTGTTGTTCTGCAAAGGGACCAGGACGACTGATCCATGTAAAGGAAAGAATGAATGGGGCCATGTATTGTGAGATTTTGAATGAAAACCTCCTTCCATCAGCAAGGGGATTGAAGATGAAACGTGGCTGGGTCTTTCAGCATGACAATGATCCCAAATACACCGCCCAGGCAACGATGGAGTGGCTTCGTAAGAATCATTCATCCTGGACTGGCCTAGCCAGTCTCCAGATCTCAACCCCACAGAAAATCTTTGGAGGTAGTTGAAAGTCTGTGTTGCCCAGCGACAGCCCGAAAACATCACTGCTTTAGAGGAGATCTGCATGGAGGAATGGGCCAAAGTACCAGCAACACTGTGTGAAAACCTTGTGAAGACTACAGAAAACATTTGACCTCTGTCATTACCAACAAACGGTATATAACAAAGTATTGAGATGAACTTTTGTTATTGACCAAATACTTATTTTCCACCATCATTTGCAAATAAATTATTTAAAAATCCCACAGTGATTTTCTGGATTTTTTTTCTCCCTCATTAAGTCTCTCATAGGTGAGGTATACCTATGATGAAAATTACAGGCCTCTCTCATCTTTTTAAGTGGGAGAACTTGCACAATTGGTGGCTAACGCAATATTTTGTTGCGCCCGTGTAGCATGGGCGTTAAGCAGTTCCCATATGTGCTATACAGGAAAAAGGCTCAACGTCCATAAAATTCAAAATAACGGGCCAATCATTGTGATATTTTCAGAGGTTGAAGTGAGCATAGGTAGAGCTGTCCACATAATTTTGATGACGACTGACAGCAGGTTTTTGACATTAAGCGACGTTAAGCTTTTTTACATTAAGCGTTTTAGACAATCCCCTCAGCAATCCATGGATCACTGTATTGAATGTTAGCAGTATACCCTAATTAAATAAAGAACAAGCTGGTGACGAAATGCTGGCGACTTCAATGTGTCAGCGGAGCTCAGTGATCTATATCCCCTCAAACGAGCATGCAGTCACCAAATTGTCACATGCTCCGGGGGGAAGCCAAAGGATACACCCTCGCTGCACCGACATTGACCAGCTCAGAGATGGCGGAACCGGGGGGACACTGGGGGTATGTGCCCCTCCATTTTTTACCCTAAGTGCCTCTATGTGTGTGATGTGTCCCTTTGCATGGTGGAAAATATCACTCAGCACCCCCTAACCCCAATTGACGGATGGGTTTCGAGATGAAAATTTGTGCTCCGGCACATTTTGCGCAGTCTACAAATATTGAACCCTCTGTGTTGAGGCTGCCCCTTCTTTTAGATTTGGAGAAAAAGCAGAAGTCACAAAGATTTCATTCATCCTTTGATGCTCACTAAACTGATGTCTGGTGAGATTTGCTAACTTCTCACGTAATGCCAATTCGACATCCAAAGTTTGTGCTACTTTGGAAGAGACTTCGGTGAAATTCCAAATGATTTGAGCGAGGGATGCTTGACTTTAGATGTTGTACTATTATTTTGACGTTGCACTGACCTCACCACAGGATTTTTTGGTAACATGTTGACATCAGGGCCACATTGGAAAGTGGAGGCAGTTCTCTTTAAACAATTTAAGTAAACGGAAAGTTGAGGTTTGCCTGAAGAGAAAAAAAAAACATTCTGTATACATTTGGCAAGCGCTTTAGTCACTCAACGCATGACTCACATTTGCCTTTTGACAAGATGGTACAGACCAGTCCAAGCTTGTTTTTAAAAGTTGGGAGGAACGTGACATCATGGCACATCGCACTACTACTATTTCGGCACCACGTTGATACTATTACATACAATAGGCTGTATGAACTCAACTTGTCACAGTTTTTTTATTTAGCACCGGACTGAATTCATCAGTGAAGTCACTTGCTGTGACGCTCATCTGAAAGTAACTAGTAGTGCTGAAGAAAGAACAACAGCAACAAAGAACATGTCATAATAATGTAGTGTCATGAAGGGAATGATTACATTATCCCTGCTTTTTCCTTCTGTGTGCTGTCTTGTGTCATCAGTGGCCAGAGGTGGGCAGAGTAGCCAAAAATTGTACTCGAGTATTGTTACTTTACAATATAACTCAAGCAAAAATAAAAGTAGTCCTCGACATAATTATGTATTGAGTGAAAAATCTATTCAAGTACTGAGTAACTGGTAACATGGGCTTTGTTTTTTTTTAAATCAGAGCATAAAGATAAAAAAAAACACACAAAAAAACATAAAATAGGAATGTACCAATTCAGATATTTTTTTAAATAAGCCAATGAAAGGATTTTCAGATGTCCACTGTATCAATATTATAATGGTTAATTTATTTTTACACTTGTATGACAGTTAATAATGTTACAATGTTACTTAGAACATTGCCTGTACAGCTTTGACGTTGGTGATAGTTTCATTATCTTAATTTACATTATTGATTGATATATATTTTGGGAAATATAAAAAAAATCAAAGGACTATCAAACTATCAATATTGCACTGGCTTAATTATTTTTACACGTACATGGCTGTTCAAAAGCTTAATTTAACAAAAAAACAACTGAGGTAATAATAGTTTTACAACGCTGACAGTTTGACCCTGTATTGGAATAATTCCATTTCCATGACTTCCATTGGGGACAAAATGTATTGAATACAATTTGGAATTAGGATCTGTTTTGGTCCATGTGTTTTGGTTTTCAAATTAGACGTCTTTCTAAATCCCCAATAGGCGTGGGTGAAATTCCTCTCAGCGAGTAACTTGTTCCACTCAAACCTCTGAATGGAACAGGGTCATGTCTCAACAAGACACAGCCTTACAGTTGAAAGGGGCATTTATTTCTCAAGCGTGCCATCAGCCATTTTCATCGTTTTGGATTGAGAATTAAACATGTTATTATCCATTTAAAAAAACTTTGCATTTTATCCTCTTATCCCCATTCCTGTCTTGTCTTCATCCATTTCCTCCTACTCTAATATTTGTTCCATGAAATTGTATGACTTAATTCCCAACAGTCAATTCTCTTAATTTCGTAGCATTTATTTGGGCTGCACTGTTTTAAGTATATGTATGTGGTTGTTTGATTTTTTTCATCCAATCAGACTTCAGCTTGTATGTGCTCCCATGTCCATCTGGTCTACTCAGGGCCTTTAGACTCATTAGTGCTGGCCGATGTATTCTAAACTATATTAGCAATGAGACTGTTCCTTTATACGGTAGTTCTAACTTGCAACCCACGATGACATCAGCCTTTTTCCATTCTGTGATTGGTTGTTCAGGGGAAAACAGCCAACTTCGACTACAGAAACATGCCTGTGACTATCTGCACACATGAATACATTTAAACATAAGCTATCTCTGGCGGCACGGTGGACGACTGGTTTGAGCGTCAGCCTCACAGTTCTGAGGACCCGGGTTCAATCCCCGGCCCCGCCTGTGTGGAGTTTGCATGTTCTCCCCGTGCCTGTGTGGGTTTTCTCCGGGCACTCCGGTTTCCTTCCACATCCCAAAAACATGCATTAATTGGAGACTCTAAATTGCCCGTAGGGATGACTGTGAGTGCGAACGTTTGTTTGTTTCTATGTGCCCTGCGATTGGCTGGCAACCAGTTCAGGGTGTACCCCGCCTCCTGCCCGATGACAGCTGGGATAGGCTCCAGCACGCCCGCGACCCGAGTGAGGAGAAGCAACTCAGAAAATGGATGGATGGATAAGTATCTCTGCTGAGTATGATTTATTTAAGTTAAGTGTTTAATGTTTTTTTTGTCATTCATTAGAATTTTTTTTTGTCATGGGCCACATTGTAGTTATAGTTTCCCTCAGAGGAGCAATATGACTGTGAAATCATATAAATGTTTAATCGTCTCATCATATTAATATACACCATATACACAACAAATTGTTGAATAGCTAGTTTTGAAATCAGAAGTCAAGGCTAACAGTTTTTTTCAGCTATTGTTGAAGTTACTGTAAGAGTCAGAATCATCTTTATTTGCAAAATATGTCCAAAAAACACACAAGGAATTTGTCTCCGGTAGTTGGAGCCGCTCTAGTACGACAACAGACAGTCAATTGACAGAGAACACTTTTGAGACATAAAGACATTGACAAAAAACAGTCTCTGCTCCAAAGACGAACGAAAAACACAAAAACAATACGAGAGAGCGCGTAACCGAGGCGACCACACTGGTAGGCCGCCATCTTTTTGCTAAGGTTTTGCTAAGAAAAACATATGCTTCCAATATCTCAACGTTATTTACTGCCAATGAAAATTTGAAATTTGTGTACAGGTTTTAGCAAGAATAATGGAAGTTCACACACATGATTTGCTTTCGAGGGCCACATAAAATGATATGGCGGGAGGGATCCTGCCCTCGGGCCTTGGGTTTTATATCTGTGCCATTGAATTCAAGAAAGAATTTGTAGCAAAGTAAGAAAATTCACCTCCCAAACATCATCTCCCCCTCATCATTTTCCATACACCATCAAGTGTCTTCTATAAAGCTGAAAGTGATGTTTAATGTTCATTTATTAATTTCATTAGTCATTTACTGTATAGGTTCACTTGTATTTCAGATTGCTTTCTGAATGTCAAACTATAGTTATTCTCTAGAAAATGTATTTTGGTTAATATTTTTGTATGTCTGGAAGAGATGAATTGGATTTACATGGTTTCCTACACAGAATATTGTTTTGCCTTTTTTGTACCATCTGGTTTTAATCAGACATTTTGTAAGAGATTTATCATGAAAATCATAGCTCCACTGCAACTATTTTTAATTTGCCCACTCGCTTACACGTTTGACATTTCACATACACGTTGAAGCTGTCTTGTCACCATATTTCACGTTTGCTTCAATTGCCACTAACCGAGCCCCTCTCCCCCCCTCCCACACACACTGTTGTTGGCCGGTTGGACTGGTTATGTAACACATGAAGCCCCTGTGCACATGTCTGCTACTACAATGGATACACGGCACATTTAGCAGGATTAAACATCATCATCATTATTACTTACGATCGTTATCCACCCACTGGGCGACAATGTGTTATTTGCAGCATGCGCAGTGCTCGAAATGAAAAACAGTGGGTTTCTTCCAGCGGATCCGATTCAACTCACCACTATGCATTTAAAAAAATAACGTATAACGCAGTCATGTTGTTAGTAACTATCCACAGAATGACCACTCACTCGTTCTCCACCTCTCCCGCTCGCCCCCTCCTCCTCGTCTATCCATCCCAAAGCTGTCATCCCGTGTGTGCTCGGCTCAATCCCCTCAACGCCCAGATGAGAGAGAGTCGAGCCACAGAGCCAGGCGACGTACGCGGCGTTGGCAACATGGTGGCGTGAGAGAGGCTCCGAGTGAGGGAAGGGGGAAAACAGACATCACTCACCCGAGACAGGAGTGCGACGGTGGGGGGCGACCGACCGACAGGCCGACCGCTGGAATCTGGGACTTCTTCTTTTATTTTATTTTTTCCACCGGAACCTCTGTTGGGGGAAAGTACCGACGGCGAGGGAGGCGAGACGCGACGTTGTACTTCCGCCGCTTCAAGGTGCTGTCCTCTTTGGTCGGTAAGTACCTTGCCAGAGCTTACCTTTGACTCGCCATTGTTGCTAGGGGTGTGTGCAGGCTGTTTGTTATATTAGGAGCTAGCTTGTTGTGTGTCCGCGCTGCGTTCAAGGAGGAATTGGGCCCTGGGCTGAGCGTTGCACACTTGTGTTACAAATCAGCCACCCTGGATCTAAATCACGCAGCGTTTTCTACGCTCGTGTTATATTTCGCCACTTTCTTTGTAGTATATGTCCGCTTGTCCCGTGGCACGCAAAAGCACGCCGACGCTGGCACGTGCGGGACTTCCCAAAGCCGAGTGTGCGCACAATTTGGACAAAAACGCCGACTGCGGGGACTCGGACCGGCCGCCGGTCGGAGCGAATGTGGAAAAGTGGACTCGCTAAGCTCGGCGAATGTTTTTTTTTTTTTAAGCGGGCGCCTGTTCGTTTCACCGTTAATCACGCGAGCTCATTTCACTCAGTTGAGCAGCAAGAGTGTTGGGTCGGTGACGAGGCGAGCCGATGTATGCGCATGCGCACTATGCACTCATAGCAGCCCAATACGCATAGTCGCATTTTTTTTCTCAATGGGAGGGTTTGTTTATCCATCCATCCATTTTCTGAGCCGCTTATCCTCACTAGGGTCGCGGGCGTGCTGGAGCCTATCCCAGCTGTCATCGGGCAGGAGGCGGGGTACACCTTGAACTGGTTGCCAGCCAATCGCAGGGCATATACAAACAGACAACCATTTGCACTCACAGTCACACCTACGGGCAATTTAGAGTCTCCAATTTATGCATGTTTTTGGGATGTGGGAGGAAACCGGAGTGCCCGGAGAAAACCCACGCAGGCACGGGGAGAACATGCAAACTCCACACAGTCGGGGCCGGGGATTGAACCCAGGTCCTCAGAACTGTGAGGCTGACGCTCTAACCAGTCGTCCACCGTGCCGCCCAGGGTTTGTTTAACCAATCCAATTTCAAAATGATTTTAAACTGCTCCCGATTATGTATCTGGTACAGCTGCGCGCTATAATTTTGGCATAATAGTGGCGGTAGTAAACGGGATTAAGTCAGGTTAGTCCCTACTGGAGGTCCAGGTACCAAATGCACAGTCTGTAACCGGTGGAGCCTGTCCCCAGCTATTCACAGAAAAACTCACTTATTTGCATTTGTTGGTGCTTTTTCTGAAATACGTTAAGATTCTTCCAAGGCCCTGTCTAAAAATAAAAGTAGTTCAGTGTCAAGGAAGTGTTTTAAAGTAATGAATCTTGACTGAGAAATGAGCTTTGTTTGTTGTGTAGGAGCCTAGTTTAGCCTGGAATGTTAGCGGAAGTGGAAAAGTCATCAACGCATGAACATGTGCACTTGCGGTGCATTAAAAAAAATAATAATAATAATTTGTAAGCCATTTATTTTAAAGATTAGTTGGAAAAGATATTAAACTGTTTTGGGACCATAGTTTGTGATATATTTACCATTTACACTATTAATATAGGAAATTATAACCATTTTGAGGAGTGTGAATTGTGCATTTTTTTTTTTTTATTTGTGGCAGGGCTGTGAGATTATTGTGACTTTGGGCTAACCTTTTTGGTGGGGCTTCAGGTAACTGATTTACTTTGGACCTCTGCTAGCTTGTTCCCAATCATTTAATTGAGTCCCTGTTGCTGTGGGGCAACCAGCCAGTTGGCTGAATGTGGGGAGCCAGACACTCATTATGTTCCTCCCACCAAAGAGGGAGCCAACCCCATTGTCAACATGATAGATTTTCCACCACACAAGAAAGAGGGAGTATGCAGGAGTTGGAAAGAATCACAGGAACACCCTTTATCACCATCCATCTAACAGCAGCATGAAAATCCCAAAATGCAGAAATATTACTGTGTATTTATAGCAGGACTATTGTATTGTTTAGGATCTTATTGTAATAAACAATCAAAGGAGACACTTACCCGGGCTGAAACAAAATTGAACATTTCCATTTACACCCAGGGTTGGTCCCCAGCCAGTTGGCAGTTTTAACATTTAAAATATTTAAAATAATTTCCTTTTTATTCATTACAATAATTTAAAACATCTACACCCTACATAGTGATGTTTTGATTATAAGAATTGGAGTGCAATCATTTTATTCACGATATGCACACCAAGGAGAAACATGCCACAATAACAAGGGGAAGTGGGGGTCAAAATGGAGTTTGTCAGTTAATAATTAATCGTCATCTAATGATAAGAGAGCAAAAGAAAGGGCACCGATGGGTTTTCCTGTTGTTTTCCCCAGAAGAAAATGGTGTGTCAGAGAAATAAATGTTTTCAGCAAATCGGAAACTTTTAACAGCACCAAATGACAGGTTGTTGTGCCTTCCGAATCCATAAATGTTTTAAAGAAGACATGAAAGCACATTCTGATAAGATAGGAAGATGAATGACTTCCATCTTTATAGGCACACTGTGCACAAACACACTTACTTTATGGGATGGAGTGCACAAAGCGGTGGGACTGAGTTTGATGTGGTGATACGACCATGTCATTGCCCCTTCCTTTCCAATCAATATACTGCAAAGCTGCTAAGATGCTTACTAGGCCTGTGTGCACTCACGCTTGAATTTTTATTTTATACTCGGGTAGAACACAACCTTTTTTCGACCATCATAAAATGTTTGTGAACGGTACAGGCCATTTGCAAAGTATGTGTTTACCATGTGTAACTGTGGGGTTAACCACTTGATGTGTAAACAAAACACTGAATCTTGAATCACAATTTGACACATTAATTTGATTTGACACGTTACCCTACCCTAACTTTAATAACAAGTGATGATGCATAGAGTATGATTTAATCTGAGCCTCAGGCTACGTTCACACTGCAGGGCATGATGCCCCATTCAGATTTTTGTTAAATCTGATCTTTTAATGTAGTCATTCAAATTACAAAAACAAATGCGACTTTTCCTGTGGACAGAATGCGTCCTTGAAGTGACACGCATGCAGACAAACACAATAAACAAACAAACAACCATTCACGCTCACATTCAGACCTGCAGACAATTTAGTCTTAACTCAACCTATAATGCATGTTTTTGGAATGTGGGAGGAAACTGGAATACCCATAGAAAACCCACGCATCCATGTGGAGAACATTCAAACTACACACGGTGTGGGTGGATTTGGACCCGGCACCTCAGAACTGTGAGGCAGATGTGCTAATCAGTTGTCCACCGTGCCGCTCATCCTGATGCATTTGTAGCAATTTCAAGGATTTTGTGCAACCGGAGCCAACATTTTCTTATTTCTAAAACATCTTCTTTTCGCCACTGACTGTTTTCTGCTCCTTTGTCCGCCGTTGCTTTTGTTGCGTATCTGTTTTCTCAAACACTCAACCTCTGTTTCCTTTGGATGTAATAGAGGTCAGATGAGCGGGACCTGCGGATACATATACAATGTATATCCACATACAAAAGACATATGTCTGGGTCAGATATGAAAAAAAAATCAGAAGTGTAATGTTCACATTGACATGAAAAAATCAGAACCATGTCACATTGGGCAAAAAAAATGGAATTGACCTCAGTTTGAACATAGCCTTAGACTCCCATAGTTCTTCATGGATGGTCATGTTTTTCTTAAGATTTTGATCAAAATATAAATTGCGGGCGGCACGGTGACCGACTGGTTAGCACATCCGCCTCACAGTTCTGAGAACCCGGGTTCAAATCCGGCCTCTCCTGTGTGGAGTTTACATGTTCTCCCCGTGCCTGCGTGGGTTTTCTCCGGGTACTCCGGTTTCCTCCCACGTCCCAAAAACATGCATTGTAGGTTAATTGAAGACTCTAAATTGCCTGTAAGTGTGAATGTGAGTGAGACTCATTGTTTGTTTATATGTGGCCTGCGATTGGCTGGCGACCAGTTCAAGGTGTACCTCGTCTCTCGCCGAAAGATAGCTCGGATAGGCTCCAGCACGCCCACGACCCTAGTGAGGATAAGCGGAATGGAAAATGAATGAATGAATATGATTTGTGCGACTTTAGGGGCATTTGCCTTCACAGGTTCCGTTGTACTATTTTTAATCCTTGAATGAATAATTAAAATCAATGTAAAATCCTGTATCATACCTACATCGTAACCACCCTGATTTGGTGTTTTCAACTTAAATACTTACCTGATCACGTGATGGAAAAGAAAGTTCATTTTCTACGTGATCTAGTTCAAAGTTCAGTTCACTGTTGCAAAAATGAACGAGGTCAGTTCATAGTTCATAATTCAAAAATTACAATTACTCCAAGTTCACTGTTCTAAAAACGAACAAGTTCATAGTTGTTATTTTTTGTTTTTTCCTTCTTCTCGATATTGTATGTTGCTGATGGGCTGTTACCCTCAAAATACTACCATTTCATTTCCCTTTTGTTGCCACCCATTCAGTCCACACTAGTAGCCAGCTGCAGCTTTCACCCTACAATCTCAAAACCATGAGGAAAACTTGCTTGACTGGTCTTTTTTAAAATGAGGAATTAAAACAATAATATGACTTTTGTCCTTAATGCTATGTAATGAAGCTTTTATTTTGAAGTTGGCCCTCTCAGCACAATGGCGGAGAGGCGGGATGTCATGTTAAGACACTATTAACAAACATTGTAGCCGCGGCCTTGAACTTCAACTTTTTGGCAGACGTGACCGCAATAAAAAAAAAAAAAAAAAAACGGTCCTGAAGACTGTATGTTGGCTTTGCCGAACATGGAGTGGTGTTTCCAAGTGAAAATACACACAAATAAAAACATGTTGATGTGGTCTTGTGTTTTAGAAATATGTAACAAATGTACAGTGATCCCTCGTTTTTCACGGTTAATGGGGACAAGAACCCCCCGCGAAAGGTGAAAATCCGCAAAGTAGGATTTTTTTTTTTTTAGGTCTGAGAAAGTAAAGAAAAGAGAAAAAAATGTTTTTGCTCTATTGCTGTAATTCGCATGCAACACTTTCTTGCAAATTTGAATGTATTAGTGTGTTCAGAACCAGTTTTACAGGCAGAACCAGTTTTACAGGCAGTTTGATTAAAATTTACTCGATATTATATGTATACCATTTAATGTAAAAGATATTTCACTTGGCCCTTCCAGCATGTCAGACCTGAAGAGACCTGTAGTAAGGTTGCCACAATGCTTTTTTCTGTCTGTGGGAAAAGAAAAGGTGTCAGTCTAAATCTGAGCAAGTGTCACAGTGACGCTCTCTCTGTGAACCCTTTGACTAAAACTAAATAAAAGTGAATGTTGGCCTCCTTTTCATTGAGGCTTATTCAAAATTCCCATCCTAGTGGGATCAAAGTTGGTTCACAGAGGCATTAGAGATGGATTTGAGTTATATGTGACTGTTCTGTGACCTTTTTGTAAAGACAAAAAAAAAAAAAAAAGGTTGAAACATTCACACTCATTCTCAGCTGAGATCACTTCAGCGCCACCAGTGGACCCAAATGCTTCATAACAGAGAGTGAATAGCAGTTATGTCATATTTAATAGCTAAGTGTTAGAGCTCTTAACAGTGTTGAAAGTAAATTTTCATGCAGTACTGAGAGTACATTGTGTATGTTTCCATGTTCAATGCAACACTGAGAATGCAGAGTCAGACCGGTTTTCATGGAGGTGAGCTTTCTCAGTACCCTGTGTGCTCAAACATTTGTGGAACCTTTCGCCGTGGCGACGCATTGTCTGTACACTTAAAGTACAGAAAGTAGTACGTAACCAAACCTGATTTTAACCTCAGACAAGACTTGCTAGTATATTTGTTAGCACAGTACATTGTATGAAGTGCGTTTTGGCGCACAAATATTGTCCTAAAACTTAGCCTAAGGCGATGTTCACAATTGTAGTAATAAAAAAAAATGGTGGTGCATACATTTGGTCTGGCCCATTTAGTGTTCACACTAGATTGTTTTGTCACTGGGACTAAAACTCACTACCTGTTTGGAGAGTTTTCAAGATAAATTTTCCAAACATAAATTCTGAATTACATGTGTCCATAATAATATATAATATTGAGCTATTTTTATTAAGATATGTGACTGAAATGATTGTTCGATTAAACTTGAATAATTCTATCACAAAAAAAGGTTGACGCAAAATGTTACTGAGGATGCACACATCACTCCGTGTAAAAATAAGTGGGCGTGATGGTATTGAAACATTCCAAATACCTGCACCTCACGTGCTTTATCGTATTATGTGTTGGTATTGTTGTTTCACAATGTGAATATTTTTTTTTTCATCCAATTACCTGATTAATCGATGGGATAATTGGTAGAATACTCTGTTATGAAAATATTTGATAGCTGCAGCCCTACGGAGATTTCACAAAACACCTCTAAAATTTGTTTCAGAATGCTTTCGATGACAAGCTGCAAAGAGATGGTTGTTCGGAGGTGTGCTAGTTACTGTTATACGTTTGTGATTTCCTTATGCTTTTTATGTTACAACCCCAATTCCAATGAAGTTGGGACGTTGTGTTAAACATAAATAAAAACAGAATACAATGATTTGCAAATCATGTTCAACCTATATTTAATTGAATACACGACAAAGACAAGCCAAAAAAGACTGAGAAAGTTGAGGAATGCTCATCAAACACCTGTTTGGAACATCGCACAGGTGAACAGGCTAAATGGGAACATGTGGGTGCCATGATTGGGTATAAAAGGAGCTTCCCTGAATTGCTCAGTCATTCACAAGCAAAGATGGGGCGAGATTCACCTCTTTGTGAACATGTGCGTGAGAAAATTGTCAGACAGTTTATTGGACAATGTTCCTCAACGTACAATTGCAAGGAATTTAGGGATTTCATCATCTACGGTCCATAATATCATCAAAAGGTTCAGAGAATCTGGAGAAATCACTGCATGGCGGTAAATACAGTTCGGTGCTACATCCGTAAGTGCAACTTGAAACTCTACTATGCAAAGCAAAAGCCATTTATCAACAATACCCAGAAACTCCGCCGGCTTCTCTGGGCCCGAGCTCATCTAAGATGGACCGATGCAAAGTGGAAAAGTGTACTGTGGTCCGACGAGTCCACATTTCAAATTGTTTTTACGAAATTGTGAACGTTGTGTCCTCCGAGCCAAAGAGAAAAAGAACCATCCGGACTGTTATGGACACAAAGTTCAAAAGCCAGCATCTGTGATGGTATGGGGCTGTGTTAGTGCCAATGACATGGGTAACTTACACATCTGTGAAGGCACCATTAATGCTGAAAGGTACATACAGGTTTTGGAGAAACATATGCTGCCTTCCGAGCAACATCTTTTTCATGGGCGCCCCTGCTTATTTCAGCAAGACAATTCCAAACCACACTCTGCATGTGCTACAACAGGGTGGCTTCGTAGTAAAAGAGTGCGGGTACTAGACTGGCCTGCCTGCAGTCCAGACCTGTCTCCCATTGAAAATGTGTGGCGCATTATATAGCGTAAAATACGACAACGGAGACCCCGGACTGTTGAACAGCTGAAGCTGTAAATCAAGCAAGAATGGGAAAGAATTCCGCCGATAAAGCTTCAACAATTAGTGTCCTCAGTTACCAAACGTTTATTGAATGTTGTTAAAAGAAAAGTTGATGTAACACATGTGGTAAACATGACCCTGTCCCAGCTTTTTTGGAATGTGTTGCAGCCATAACATTTTAAGTTAATGATTATTTGCTAAAAACAATAAAGTTTATCAGTTTGGACATTAAATATCATGTCTTTTTAGTGTATTCAATGGAATATAGGTTGAACATGATTTGCAAATCATTGTATTCTGTTTTTATTTATGTTTAACACAACGTCCCAAGTTTATTGGAATTGGGGTTGTATTTTAACGCAATTCTATGTCTTTGGTACGTGCAGTGTTCACACTTGAGCTTTGCTAAAGTGGACTAAAAGTCACCTCTTGTTTGATGTGCACAGATGATGGCATTCACACGTCACCGAACAAACCGCACCAGAGTTTGTTTCAACCCAACCCAACTTCTGCGCTAGGAAACGGTTGTCTTTTATTAATTTCTTGTTCTGGCAAGTCTTGCTTGTCCTGCCAGAGCTGCAGCTCTTTTCCTCTGATAGTGCCATGGATACTTCCGCCTTGCCATTGCTCAGGTGTCACAATGGGATGCTGATAGCACAACTGTCACGATTAATCTCATCCCTTGATCATGTTGTTGCTCTCTACTTTTTTCCACTGAACTTCATATTTATTGTATTAAGTAGATGTTATGCTGTTAGAAATACTGTTAGAAATACATTGGTCAATATCAAACATTAAAAAAAAAAATAGTAACTGCAAGTAGACAATGTATATGCAAACCAAATATGTGAGCTTGCAGAGTGCACAGGCTGCACCTGTTTGTGCAAACAGAGTGGACAATGACAGGCAGGACATTTTTGGCGAATGTTAGCATTTTCAGAGCACATGGTGGACCTTAACATTGGAACATGATTCAGTCAACAAACTGACTGTGTACTGTTTTATTTAAATTTTCTGAAATGCTTCTATAGCAATTGTTATTTCACTATGATCAATTGGACATGTTAAGCTTGACAACATCCAACTCTACACAAGATATGATGAAAATTACGTAAAATGTGTAAATATTTATTATGCCACTAGCCACTATCTCAGCCTCGTTTGAAGAAGGACAAAATACTGGTCATAATGTCACTGAAAACATCTGAGGGTTTCTTAATGGCGCAGTCAACCTGTAATGACAGGGTCGATAGCAATTTCAGGGACACATTTAAAATGTTCATCCATCCATCCATTTTCTGTACTGCTTACTGCTAGGGTCGCGGGTGTGCTGGAACCTATCCCAGCTATATCTTTGGGCGAGAGGCAGGGTACACCCTGAACTGGTCGCCAGCCAATGGCAGGGCACATACAAACAAACAAACATTCGCACTCACATTCACACCTATGGGAAATTTAGAGTCTTCAATCGAACCTACCACACATGTTTTGGGGATGTGGGAGGAAACCGGAGTGCCCGCAGAAAACCCACACAGGCACGGGGAAAACATGCAAACTCCACACAGGCGGGGTCGGGATTTGAACCCCGGTCCTCACAACTGTGAGGCAGATTTGCTAACCAGTCGATTACCGTGCCGTTAAAATGTTCAATATGATGAAAATAGAATATACATGATCAAAATGACTCATTTTATCAAATACCGTCTTATGGAAAATAAATCCATGTAAAAAAATAAATAAAAAACCCCCCCAAAAAAAACAACATATAATTTAATCACTTATTATAAACACTGTAGTTGGTAGAGCAATGTGTGGGACATGCCAAAATCACTTACAGCCCCCCCAAAATTGTATAAAAGCAATGAAACACAGTTTTAGAGGCTGTACCTGTTTGTGCAAATCTTTGGTCACTTATAATAAGACCTCAGAGTATTTTTTAAAATGTATTTATTCATTTTTTTATTATGCTACATTTTCATGATTTCCAAATGATTCTGATGAGGACATAAAAGACACTTTGTATTGGTATTAACTCAATAAATCGCTTAGAATATGGAGTAGCACTATATGTAATACTTTAAATCCACCCACTAAGGATCAGACATTTTTATTCACATTCAAGCAACAATGTGTTTAATCGGGAAAGGTTCTCTATTCTCTTGTGTATTGGTGGTTTGGACCAGTCCGTATATGCTGTGCTGTATCTTACCGTGAGGCAAAAGATGGATGACACTTCCTCTTGCGGACTGACACATTTAGAACAGGAAAGAAAAAGAGATCTATGGAAAAGGCAGTGTATTTCTCTTCTGGTTTCCATGACAATGCCGCGGGATGCTCGCGGGTTTCTTGTTGCTCGTGTCTGGCAGTGTCACAGAACAGTCTGTCTCTCTGGTCATCCCACCTCATCCTCGGAGCACAATCACGCTGTTATGTCTTTGCATGTCATTGCGATGACAACATCACATGACACTGTAGGCACAGAGGAAATCGTCATGCTGTGTACAGTATATTGCGCGGGTGTGCGAATGTGTAGTACAGCATTCCTTTGGTCGTGTTGCCAATGCTCATTTAGATCTGATAACATTTTGCATTGTTGCTCCCAAAAGTCAAACAAACAGGTGACAGCAGGAAAGGTTTACTCCAAGTTTAAGGAAACAGCAACAACGCTGTCAAAACAAATATATATTTTTTAGATTAGTCAGGCAAATGTAAGGCTAAGTCCACATACACCCTTGAGTTTTGTTTAAATGCAAGAAAACCCAAGTCTAAGAAAACCCCAGTTTAAAATGGTAAATTTCCCCCCAAATATCTATCTGTGGTTATTTTATACAATAACAAGCCTGAAGAAAATCCTTTCTCGAAAAGACACAATAAAAATGACGAATTGTGTCAAGAGACAATCATATTTTAAAATACATTTGAATACAAAGTATGCAAAACAATAAAAATGCAATATGTGGAATTGTAAAGAAACTAAAGCGTAAAATGCGTAGGAGAGCCCAAGCAAGGAGAGAAAATGCTGGTTACCTTGTCTTGACAAAACAAAAATGAAAATTGAATTTTTCACTGGAGGCCTGAGTTTTTCTAAATGTCAGATATTCAGTGCCTTTTGAAGAAAGAATTTAAAAAATATATGGTTCTTGTGTGGACCCAGCCTCAGAGATAGCAAGATATGATATGTACATAGATATGATTTCAAGCTTATTTTTATCGTCAGCCCTTGCTATAACCATATGAGTGAGAAAGCTTTTGACAAACTGCAGACTTTAGGAAAAGTCGCGTTTGGAAAAAGTCAAGTTTTCATATGGTAGACCATCTTGAGATGCTGGCGCATCAAGAAAGGCGCGAGCTGTGAGCGGTGACGGAAAGAAGCTGAAAACAAATAGTGTTAACTCGCAGCTCTGGTGATTTTCATTTCAGAGAGACTACAGGGTCACAACGCCATGAACATTAATTGAAACCATTTCAGCAAATCAGTCATTTAAAAGTGCCTGTTCAGCTATGCCTCAGCATAAAATCGGATCCAAGGGGCTTTTAGACTGTTGAATCGCGGTTTTGCTCATGCTGTTGCTTCCAGGGACATTTTTAAGTGGCAGAGCTGCCAAATGTTACAGAAGGTCTGTATTTTGTTACTGAAATCACTGAATGTTGACTCGTTACGGCTGTAACACTGATTGTTCTGAATTTTGGAAACAAACAAAATCCAGCGTGCACATTGAACAGCTGCTTGGTGCACGCTATTTTATTACGCCCCCTGGCTGCCAAACTATGATGCAAAAGTTCTCTTTGCGTCCAGAGTCAATGCATTGTAAGTCACTAATCATCGCCTCCATGGTAGCGAATAAGCAACACTTCTTACTCTGTTTCTTACAAAAGTTTCACGAAGGGAGGACGAGGAGTCGATAGGCGAAGACTATGTCAAAGCCATGCTATTTGCTAAGCTATTGTGTCATTCAGTTGCAAAACATTGAAGTATAAGTGATTTGGTGATGCAGTAGACTTGTCACAGAAGTCTGGCGGGAAACGCGTTTTCGTGGAGAGTAACCAACATTGAGCAACAAAATAACAGGGAAATAAATACGTGTTCAGAGGTACAAATATAAGAATAATACAAGTCCACACAGGACGCCGCGTCTGAACTGAAAATTAATTACTACATCACTGCACACGTCACTTTAGAACAGAAAAGGTTTTTTACTGAAAGGAAACTCAACATGGCGGCACGGTAGCCGACTAGTTAGAGCGTCTGCCTCACAGTTCAGAGGTCCAGGGTTCAATCCCTGGCCCCGCCTGTGTGGAGTTTGCATGTTGTCCCCGTGCCTGCGCGGGTTTTCTCCGGGCACTCCGGTTTCCTCCCGCATCCCAAAAACATGCATGGTAGGTTAATTGACAACTCTAAATTGCCCGTAGGTGTGAATGTGAGTGCGAATGGTTGTTTGTTTGTATGTCCTTGCGATTGGCTGGCAACCAGTTCAGGGTATACCCAGCCTCCTGCCTGATGATAGCTGGGATAGGCTCCAGCACGCCCGCGACGCTAGTGAGGAGAAGCGGCTCAGAAAATGGATGGATGGAGGAAACTCAACATGACAACAAATGATGATGTTTTCTTTCTTGTTGCATCTTGTTGTGTGTCTTTGGCTCAATTTCACCGTCTTGACTGGGGCCTGGGGGGCTGTGTTGCAGTGTTTACTGTTGGCCTTCTGGGAGTTACATGGTCCCTATCAAAGCGTGCTCACATAGAGCCTCTCTTGTTCATCTGCCGATGTGGTCTTAGCCATGCTAATGACGAGGCTCACTGCTAAACCGTGAGCCAACACAGTTTCACGTATGGAACACAGTGAAGACATTATTTTTTTCTTCCCTCTGAAATAGTATATTTGTTCGGGAGCGCTCAGGGCTTGGTTGACTCAGATGAGTCATGATTTCACCCCTCTGCCCCGGGTCATTTTGAGTGTTTGAGTAAAAAAAAATTGCAAATCATTGTCAGAAACACCAAGTGGAACATGGGAAACATTGTTCTTGGCCTAGATTTGTAAATGATGCACTATTTTTTTTTTTTGTTTCATTTATTTTTGCCTTATCTACATCCCTGAAAAAAACTGTTTTTAAATTCCATTTTACACTTTACGAGTCGATCACCTTCAACGGCACCGTACAGACTGACTAAGTCATGACTTGATTGGTCACACTTTCTAGGTTCAGATCGTTGCAGTTTCTCTTTAGTCCTGTTGGTGTCGGTAGTCTTTTTTTCACCCTTTTGCCAATTTGCCAAACAAACAGGAAGTAGTACAACTATCTGTTGTCGTTAGACTAATACAAATGCTAGAAATGTTGCAAGCCACAAACTAGGTGTGAAAAGACGACTATGATGTGATGAAAGTCAAGTCAAAGTCAGTACAGCAGTCCCCAACCTTTTTTGGGCCACAGACCAGTTTCACATAAAGACAATTTTCGACAGACCGGAATAGAAAAAAACTATTTTGCTGAAGCTGTATTTAGTTGTTGCCTACTACAAATCAATGGGCTTCTCGTATTATTTGTAGACTTTACACCGATCTGATCGGCTTGATCGGTATTGGCCGATAATTAGCATTTTATGCTGATCGGCTTTGCCATAATTCGCCGATCATTGATCGGCTCCGCAAAAGACATTTACTCTGTGTCGCCATCGTGTATAGTATATTTGTTTATATTTTTAGCCTTGTCGTGTGTCTTTTGACATAGTACTGTAAATATCTGACAAAGTTATCTTTAAAAAAAAAAAAACATGTCGGCGGTGTGGAACAGACAACACGTCTGAGACAAACAACATGTAATGCCTGTATCAGACAACAAGACAAATTTGGTCTTTCACGATTGCACGATGTCAGACTACTGCAATAAAATCTTGTATTCCAATACCCCCGCATCCCCTCTTTTTCGATCACTGGGCTTTAGCTTGTCAACTCAGATGCGACCAGATACACTTATTACCATGGCGATGACAACAACAATAGATCGCACAAATTTATTGTGTGTGGGGGGTAATAAAATAAGGAAAAAGGTGTGGTGGTCATCACCGATGCTCGGGAGAGGATGTTCATTCACGGATTGCATGAGATATGTTCACGTACTTTTAATACGATACGGCTCGCAAACACGCAACAAAACGTTCTTGAGCCTAGCAAGCTAGTGCTAGCACTAACGGTTTTATGTAAACATGCCAGTGTTCTGTCGAATCATGCCTCGGTGTGTGCGAAGTAATTGAATTACAATAAAGTAATTTAATTACACTAAGTTAGCAGCCATTATTTCTGTCATGTTGTGATGTTGGTTTGACCTGACTGAAAACTTACTTATGTCAGTTGCCAATCCTTGAATGCCCCCGAGAGGTCATTGTTTTACCTTTTGTCTAAAATGCTAGTGAATCCTTATGAAGATACTCAGTGTACACTACACAAGTACCGTAATTTCACGTGTATAATGCGCAATTACCACCCCCCTCCCCACCCACCCAAAATGGTCAAAAGTCAACCGTGCACATTATACATATGTATAGGGGCAAATGGGAAAAACTTTCACATTTTATAAATGTATGCCGCCATCTAGTGGTAATGAAAAAGCTGTACATTTTCATTCCAAAATGCCATTGCCACCTAGAGGTTATGAAAAAGGTGTACACTTTCACTCTAATATGCCACCGCCACCTAGTGGTTGTTTATATGTGCTCTGCGATTGGCTGGCAACCAGTTCAGGGTTTACCCCGCCTCCTGCCCGATGATAGCTGGGATTGGCTCCAGCACTCCCGCGACCCTTGTGAGGATAAGCGGCTCAGAAAATGGATGGATGGATGTTCAAATAAAGTGCTTAACTTCAGAATAATTCTTTAAAAAAACTAACAAAATACAGATAATGTTTCATGTTTTGATCCTATGGGTAGAAGCAAAAACATGCATTGTAAAAATGCGTTTACATAGGTAGAAGGGCTTTCCAGAATTTTGAGGGCAACTTTGGGGGTGCGTATTATACACGAGAAATTACGGCACATACAGTAAATGAACAAGTCATTTAAATAGGCACATTGCTCCCTCTCGTGATTGGATCGGTTATCGTTTTTTTTTTTCAAATTCAAAGCTAGAGACCCAAATCGGCTCACACAGCACCCTTTGGAGCATAATTTATACATGCTGTTCATCAACATCCACTCGTACAAGATCGCTGTTCTGTGCATCCAGCAATTCCTGACATGCTAGAAGTTCATTCAAAGGTCGTACCACCTGTTGGAAGCTGCCAATTGCTCCTCGTTCTTCCCAGTATACCGCAAAACAAACAATGCCGGAGAAGATGTGAAAATGGTTCCCGATTGAAATTTGGAATCAGGGAGTAAAACAGGCTTAATTCTCAGTGTGGACCAGTTTTACATCGGGGGCCGAAATGTTTTCTTTTCTGTTCATTGTCTCTTAAGTGGACCTGTGTAATCACTCTTGAGTTGGTGAATCGTGTTTGTCACCTGTCCATTTTTAACTTGCCGATCTTGTGTGGCACAAGTGTGCTGTTGTTTTGTGTTATGTTGCCTGTCTACTTTGGTTCACACTGTCATGTCAGTACTGGTTTGACTGTAGGGCCAGGGCAGGGCAGGGCTCCATGTAAGGATGAGCAGCTGGCCCGTTGGTCAGCGTTCATATCACGCTGCTATTTCCAGCCAAATAATTCCGGCTCGCAGACATCTTTAGCAACGAACGCAAGCGACAGACATGCGACACCTCAAGCAGCAGCGGGGTTGGAAGGTGGGGCAGTTTGTCTGGTGAAATCCTGCAAGAGGCAACCTTAGAGGCCCGGGATTATCATGGTGGACAATGGCACGCTGGTCAATATATTGCACATGACTCAAGATTAGGGAGGAATGAAGGCACTATGCACTGAAGAGTATAGTTGAATTTCATTATAAATCCAAAACACAAATCAGCATCTGTCATACAAACCGACATCAGAGATCCTTCAGCCATCCCCTGATTTAAACAGTTAAACTGTCTCCACATCCTCATATCACATAACACACGTTACAGAACGTCTGTGGAGTATGGGGTCATTGCCCTATTACGTCCCTACTTAATCGTGTCCATTTCTCATAAGACATGGATTACAACTTGTGTTTTCTTCTAAACTCTATAATGCCATGCATGAGGTGCTTGAAGTCACCTTCTTTTGTGGTAGTGTTAAACTAGTATAAAACATTGAAACAGAACGACAGTCTTGGGACAGACACTGCCAAGCAGTGCTTCTATCCTGTTACACAATTCCGTAATAAGATAAGATGTTATAGTGTCATAAAGATATAATAACATTTAAGTTAGTTTTACAACATACCAGAGACAATAAAACACTGGACCAACTGTATGATAGCATTTTTCTCCTTATTTTCTCTCTGTCTGTCTTTTGTTATTCCCAGTAATTCTTTGGCTTAATATTATTGTCAATAGAAAATAGTTAGAAAAGCACCCAGCTTCTAAGTAAAGCTTTTTGTTTGCTTACTGGTACCATGCTGAGAACACTATTGTGATCATATGCCAGCACTGAATCATGTGGTTAAGCTCTAATGAGCTGAGTCTATTATTGGCCAATTCTCTTTTTCTGAAGATTTAAATAGGGGTATTCATACTCAGCTAACTATATGATTAGTAGATGCATATGTTTCGTTGTGTTTACTATGCTCAAGCAATACAGTTAACTTACAAACGCTGAGCTTGGAAATGGATAATACTTCAAACATAAACATGGGAATCAATTTGGAACACAGCCTGGGAAAATACACCGAAACCCAGGAAAAACACAAAGAGCATGCAAGCGGAAACAGGTTTTCTCCAAATGTGACTGTGCTATTCTTGGGAAAAGTCAGCCCGGTGAAATGGAGGAGCAGGAATGAATGCCGTGCAACTTCTCCAGTATTCCCCACATGCTGAACAGTGAATGACATCTTCATAATGTTTCACACGTTATTATTATTATGGCGCCACAGCTGTACGGGAAACGACCACAACTGCTAATGCTGAGGAGGCTTCTGCTTCAAGCCTGTCAACATAGTGTTTACACATTAGCACTAAATGAAATCAAATACTGTTATTTTCCTGTCAATATGCGGATGTGTCGAGATGGCAACGACCAAGGATTAGGTTGCTCGATGTTTGTTTTGTTTCCTGTGAGGATTACGGGTACATTCCTTTGAGGTTTCTTGTGTGTGGTTGTCCTCCACTGATAGTGTCGCTATGAAGGACTGCAATTGTTAAGTTTCATGAGCAACTTCCTGGCCACATTTCTTATTACACAACTAGGGAGGGAGAAAGTCTCCAATTTGAATCCAATCCATATACTGTACATTGATGACATCATTTAAAAGAGCCCTGTGTTTCATAATGAGTGAACAATAATGAAATCCATCCATTTTCTGTACCGCTTATCTTCACTAGGGTCGAATAATACTCTTAAATCTGTGTGAAGAATATACCTTGATCTGTGGCTGTACTGTAAAACCAAGTTTCATCATGAGCTGATCCAGGTTCAACAAAACATTTGGATGCTACCACAGATCTGAACATATTTCGGTTTTAATCTGACACGCTTATAAACTGTAGAATCTTATTAAAAAATGGAAGAACTGGTCTTATTTTGTACCCTGCTGTTATTTTAACACCGTGTCTTTGGCCCTTGTAGCAGTCACACGTAAGCTGAAGTGAATATTAGTGCACACCATGCAATTTGACCGAGACCACCTCTTCAAACAGTCTCTGTCCAAGAGCAAATGGTCTCTGGTGTGGTTCAAAGTACAGCGGATATAAAAAGTTTACACGCCTCTGTTCAAGTTCCATTCAGTGTTAGCACAAAACCTTAAGGCTTCTGCTAGAAAGCAAAAAATGTCAGGAAAAGTCTATCAGCACAGCTAAACGTTTTTGGGGGGTTAATCAGAGACTTAAAATGGTGGCAGGTGTGTGCTGACTGGCATAGAAGATGAATTTGAATGTGATGTGAATGTAATTTTGAACACAGCCGCATCCGAGTTACAGTATAAGAGGGTGTCCAACCACATTGTTTCAGTTGTTTGGTTTTACTTCCCCGCTCAAAGATTTTTTTTTTCAGTTGAGTTTTCAAGTGATGGGTCCCGTTAATAATGGAAAAAGTTATGAAATTATTTATCTTGGTCAATTTCTTTGATATCACAATATTCTTTCATTTGAACAGGGGTGTGTAGACCTTTTATATCCCCTGTAAATGCTACTACACAAGCCAAAGACACAAAGTGGCATTAATGACAAGGTAAATCCTGAATATACAGTATAAAAGTTAAGTCTGTTGTCAGAAGCTGTTACTTCTTTCAGCATTTCTTCATCCCAGTTCTTATAAATATAAACAAATGCTATTCAATTGTGTTTCAGCCTTATTCAAATGTTTTTTTTTTGCTTTTGTGTGTGTGTTTTTTTCCTTTTTTTTTTCTTTACTGGGCAACATTTGTTCCAATAATAAAAATGCCAGTGTGAACCTGAACCAGGATCAAATGTGTGATTCAAAATGTATTCAAAGTGCTCTGGTTCAGACCAGAGTTTTGAAGCGTAAGTGTGGACACATCCTCAGTTGCTCCCTTTGAGGACCCCTTCATGTGATGAATGTCTCCGGTTGAAGTTGTGAAATTCCCCTCTTTATTGTGATCGTCACAAGTTCAACCTGGTTAAGGCTAGCTGCACGTTTATGAGCATTGCACTTAGTTTTTACCTTAAAATAACAGCGTGGCACTAATCCACTGACTCTCTGACTGGCGGACCTAATCCGTCTGGCCTCGTGCCTAAACGGCCGTGAGGAGCCCTCGTGCACCGAGGTTAAATGCATAGTTAATACGGGAAGTGCGCCCACGTCTGAGCAGAAGGAAGCCATTGTTCCTGTGTGCAGGACCCTGTGTGTCCCCTCCCCGCCTCATCTCCCACGATGTGCTCACAGCGGCAGACCTAATCAAAGCGCTCCCTAATACCGTTAGCTGGGTCATGTGCTGAAAGCTAGGATTAGGAGCAGGAGGGCACAGGCCAATAGATCCATTTTAGCAGGGAACCTTCTTTCTCTCACTTACTCTTACATCCCTTTCTATGTACTGTAGATACAGGCGTCGGATGTTACGAATGCTTCTCCAAGATAATAACAATATGTTCCATGTGGTTTTATGCTATATGTATGCACTGTATGCTTTCCCCCTCAAATCTGGCAAGACATACACACTTTACCACAAAACATTACAATAACATAGTAAATAAAAATCATAAAAGGGGACATATCGTGTAAACATGACTTTTCAATTGTTTGTATACAAATATTTTTGTTTCTAGGGTGCCAGCTAACCAAGTAAATAAATATTTTGTGAGCTGCCTATTTCCAAAAATGTGTCTGTAACCAAGCCGTTTTGATTTTTGCCCAACTGTGATGTCACCATGGGGTATTTGTGTTTGGTGATTAGTGTGTTGATCCTCTGCATGCACTAATGATCTGCTAATTGACAAGTGTAATTTGGCAGCTTGGTAGTGAAGTGCTGCCTCCATAAGTGAAAATGCAGCTATTATTGGTTCTCGGGTGTGCTCCCCACTTGCTTTTTTCCTTTCAAAGTAATATTCTGATTCCAGTGCCAAACAGCTCCACTGCGGGTTGTCATGGTAACGCAAAGCTGTACTCCCATTGCCACAACCCACAATAGAAGGAGTGAGCAGTGGCTCATTTGCATGCGACAAGAAGAAAGCGTACTGGAATTCTTCATCCTTGTGTGTGTTTTATTAAGATACCTAGGAACTGTTTTAATTTGTGATTTACAATTTTTTATTTATTTATTTATTATTATTATTTTTTTTAAGTATAGCTAGCACGTTTAAAATATAATGTAATTGCCTGTAGATCGCTATTATCTTTTAAAGACTCCTTAAGTTAACATCAGTTGTTATGTTATTAACAATAACAGAAGGATGATTTTTATGTAGTGTTTTATAGTTGATAGTTGACATTTGTAGTGTTGACAGATCAGATCACAGGCATCCACTCCGGCAACAGTTTTAGATGGTTTGTTTCCATGGATGACTTGAGTGCCAAGTTCAATGTACCGAAAATGTAGTCGGCATTCTGAGAGACATTAGAACCAAGACAGATATCGGTAATAATGATTTGTATGTTTCACTAATTTGCCATGTTTATTTCGTAGTCAACAGTGTCAATATGGTGGTCTTTTTAAAGCGAGACTCTCTTTTTACGTGGATCACTTTTCTGGTGCCAGGGTTATGTAACATGACAGCCATAAGTTAACATTTGTTAAAGAAATTTAGGAGACCCTTCTCATGAAGAAGTCATTTGACAGTTATGTGTGGATTTGTGGACAGAGAAACTGACTGGAGGGGATACACTTAACTCACAAGCGAGCATTGCTATGAAATGTCATTATTCAATGTTGCACCTCATCTACCATGCCCGTCTTCACTCTCTCTACAGGCCACTTGGCCCCAGTAACACATGTTGATACAGAGCCTAGCCGGTCCTAGATTACCAGTCTTGGCTCTGGAAAACCAGGTCGGTATGTTGAACTTCCTGGTGCTGCTGTATTTATGAGGCCAGAGCCAGATTAACATTTCTCTGGTGCACACACAACCTACTCATGAGGGGGTAGCAAGGAGGACGGGGGGAGAAGGCGTGAAGCTTTCCAGTTTGTACCGCCGCCGATTCTTGGAAGAGAAGTGCTACTGGACTGTCGGGACAGAGGAGTGGGAAGCAGAAAAGACCTTTCAGGGTAAGATGCCTCTGACATGCAGGAACATGGAAGTAGGAGAGAGAACAAGATGAAAACTGGATACCCACCTTTTTGTAAGAAGGCTCAATTATTGGTAGGTAGAAATTGTGCCAGTTGTCTTTATGAAAAGAATCGGGCCTGCCCTGCAGTGTTGGTCAATACCTGAGCCAGCTTTGTTCTCAGAGGATAGGAATACTCGACGGGCCTGTGTTTTTATGAATGTGTGTCTACGCTGATGGTTTGTAGTGCACAGCATGATTTTACAGTGGAAGTCAAAAGATGCACTAGTTTCACAATTCGGACCCAAAGCCGAACCAAATATTCAAGGAAAAATGTAGTATTTAAACATTGCCTGTACAGCTAGTAAAGGTTTTATGATGGTGACAGTTTGACCCAACGATTTTTTTCCCTTCCCATTATTTCCAATAGGAAATAAATTCTAAATCCAAACAGATGGACGACGTCTCGTTCCACAACATTTTGTGTTCCACCTTAAAGGTTCCTACTGCACGTTTGTCAGGGTCTTATTTGGATGCTCTTTGAAACCCCCTCTCAAACAAACAAACACATACACACAGTGTCAGGACAGCGGTGTTACTTAAAAAAAGTCGAAAGTGAGAAGTCACTTTGCCATTTTGGAGTGGGTGAGTGAAACCAAAGAGAGCTGACCTTAAAACACTATTTTAACATTACTTAGTCAGCACTGTGGAGCAGAGTTATTGTTTGCTGTTGTAACGTGGCTGGCGCTCCTGTTTGTTGCTAAGGCTGCCGGCATTGGTCCATTGTTTGGAGCGTGACACTATAGCCGGTTGTAATCACTCCAAACTTTTTCTGTTTGTTTTCGGTTTGTGTTTGTAACTGATGCAACGCAAAGACTTTTTCTTGAAATAGACATTCACGACAATGCTGTCATTTTGCATATAAAATCTAAAAAGGCTGGAAAAAGGGCATGTAATGTAGGTTTCTATCAAAGTTAGAAGTTTAGATTCCATTTTAAAATTAGGGGTTTAGCTGCAGAGTGATCACAAGGTGACAGTGAGATAATGGTTTGTTATCTTGCCATTAGCCAAACTAAAATTTAATCTGTTACATAGCATGCCTGTCTCATGTTTTCATTAATAGGCTTAATAGGACAGGTAGTCAAGAGCATTTCACCTCCATAAAGATGGAAAACAGTTTGTAAATGAAACTAACAAGGATGAAAATGGCCATAACGATGAACACATTTTACAGCTGACTGAGATGGTGCATTGAGCTGCAAAAATGGTGAAAAATGGATGTCATCCTTTTCCATTAAGCCTATCTCCTGCATCCTCCTCTAACACCAACTGCACTCATGTCTTCCCTCACTCCATCCATCAACCTCCTCTTTGGTCTTCCTTGATCTCTCTTGCCTGGCAGCTCGATCCTCATCTCTCTCTCCTCTGGATGTGTCCAAACCATCGAAGTCTACTCTTTAACTTTCTCTCCAAAACATCTAACTTTGGCTGTCCCTCTGTTGAACTCATTTCTAATCATATCCAACCAACCTGGTCACTCCTAGAGACTCTCTTCAATGCCACTGTCTCTAATCGGTACATCATGGCTGGCCTCACCACTATCTTATAAACTTTGCCCTTCATATAGCAGAGGCTCTTCTGTCACACAACACACCTGACACCTTCTTCCACCCGTTCCAACCTGCTTGGACCCGTTTCTTCATTTCCTGACCACAATCACCATTGCTCTGGACTGTTGACACCAAGTATTTAAAGTCCTCCACCCTTGCTATCTCTTTCTCCCTTTAGCCTCACTCTCCCCCCTCCACCCCTCTCATTCATGCACATATATTCTGTTTTACTTCGGCGAATCTTCATTCCTCTCCTTTCCAGTGCATGCCTCCCTTTCTTTCTAACTATTCCCCCACCTGCTTTCACTGCAGATCACAATGTAATCTGCGAACATCATGGTGCACGGAGGTTCCAGTCTAACCTCATCTGTCAGCCTGTCCATCACCACTGCAAACAGGAAGGGGCTCAGGGCTGATTCCTGATGCAGTCCTACCGCAGTCCTACCGCCACCTTAAAGTCCTCTGTTATACCTTCATCACACCTCACCACTGTTCTGCTGCCCTCATGTTCTGTATTATTCTAACATACTTCTCTGCCACTCCAGACTTCCTCATGCAGTACCACAGTTCTGTCATAGGCTTTCTCTAGAGCTACAAAGACACAATGTAGCTCCTTCTGACCTTCTCTGTACTTCTCCATCAACACCCTCAAGCCAAATAATGCATCTGTGGCACTCCTTCTAGGCATTAAACCATACTGTTGCTCGCAAATACTCACTTCTGTCCTGAGTCTAGCCTCCACTACCCCTTCCCATAGCTTCATTGTGTGGCTCATCAACTTTATTCCTCTATAGTTCCAACAGCTCTGCACATCACCCTTGGTCTTAAAAATGGGCACCAGCACACTTTTCATACATTCCTCAGGCATCTTCTCACCCACTAGAATTTATAGTGAACAAGCTGGTCAAAAACTCCACAGCCACCTCTCCTAGATGCTTCTATACCTCCACAGGAATGTCATCAGGGCCAACTGCGTTTCCAATTTTCATCCTCTTTAGTACCTTTCTAACTCCCCCCTTACTAATCATTGCCACTTCCTGGTCCACCACACTTGCCTCTTCTACTCTTCCTTCTCTCTCATTTTCCTCGTTCATCAACTCATCAAAGTATTCTTTCCATCTATCCAGCACACTGCTGGCACCAGTCAACATATTTCAATCTCTATCCTTAATCACCCTAACCTGCCGCACTTCCTTCCCATCTCTAGCCCTCTGTCTGGCCAACCTGTATCGATCCTTTTCTCCTTCTTTATTGTCAAACCTGGCATACATGTCATCATATGCCTCGTTTGGCCTTTGCCATCTCCATGTATTCATTTCGCCTCTCCTCAGTCCTTTCAGTGTCCCACTTCTTCTTTGCTAACCTCTTGTATGATTTCCTGTACTTTGAGGTTCCACCACCAAGTCTCCTTCTCCCCTTTTCTACCAGAAGATACACCAAGTACTCTCCTGCCTGTCTCTCTAATCACCTTGGCTGTAGTGGTCCAGACCTCTGGAAGCTCCTCCTATTCACCGAGAGGCTGTCTCACCTCTTCTCGAAAAGCCACACAACACTCTTCCTTTCTTAGCTTCCAGCACATGGTTCTCTGCTCTGCCTTTGTCTTCTTAATCTTCCTCCCCACCACCAGTCATCTTACACACCACCATCCTAGCCACACTCTCCTCTACCACTACCTTACAGTCAGTAACCTCCTTCAGATGACATCGTCTGCACAAGATGTAATCCACCTGCGTGCTTCTTCCTCCACTCTTGTAGGTTACACTCTGTTTTCTGGGAGAAAGTATTCACTACGGCCATTTCCATCCTTTTTGCAAAGTCTACCACTATCTGTCCCTCCAAGTTCCTTTCCTGGATGCCAAACATACCCATCACTTCTTCATCACCCCTGTTTCCTTCACCAACATGTCCGTTACAAGCTGCACAAATCACGACACTCTCACTGTCTGGGATGCTCAAAACTACTTCGTCTAGCTCCTTCCAGAATGTATCTAGTCCACATCCTACCTGTGGGGCATAGCTACTAATAACACTATACATATCACCATCAATTTCAAGTTTCAGCCTCATCACCCGATCTGATACTCTTTTCACCTCCAAGACATTCTTAGCTAACTCTTCCTTCAAAATAACCCCTCCTCCATTTCTCGCTCATATTTGTTTTGCAAAATTGTAAGCCGGATGCCCTTCCTGACGCAACCTTCTGCATTTGCGTTTTCACTGGCTTGTGCCCCCCATAGGGCTGTATTTGCATGTACAGCACATTGCGCCATTATAGTATCCATCACATTAATTGCCAAAGTCCACATTAACATTATATCACATATACAACGGTGAACAGTATTTATATCAACCTTTGCATATTACAGCAGGTTGTTGTTCACAACGAGGTCAATTGCATCCCTGTGTTTGGTTACATCAGAAGGTTTATGTTAGCACTCTACCAGGCGCAAAATGTCTGCTCTACAGAGAAAGAAACAGGAGTAGTCAATAAAGTGTTTGGGAGAAGTCAAGCGGCTGCGGTGAGACCAAGTGAGAGGCAGAGTGTATGTTTGTGTGGAGACTTTGGAGGTGGTGTTGAAACAGACATGCTTATTGCAGTCATGCATGGTGTTGTTGTCATTCTTGAACACCACCCCTCCTCCTCCTCCTCCTGCACATGGAGCCTGACTGATCATAACACAGCACAGCGTGTATGTGTGTGTGTGTGTGTCCATGTGCGTACACTTGGCTCATAGGCGACAGCGCCCTCCCGCTGCGGAGCACAGAGTCAGAGTCAGCAGGTGCAGCTGACGCAGAAAGGCTTTCGAGCAGGCAGGGCCAGTTGGGGCACCGAGAGGGAGAGCAGCCACGGGAGCACCGGCTAACAACTCTCAGACAAATCAATGTCCGTTTAGAAGGCTGAGAGAAGCAAGCGGAGACTGGACCTACAAATACCTTTGCTTCTGTCATGTATGTAAGTAACATTTGGGTTTGGTTACATGGTTGAATTGGGGCGACGTTTGTGTGGAAGTTGGGAAAGAATCAGCAAGGCATAAATCATTCGATTAGATGGATTCATATCTGTCATAAATTGTAAAATACTACAGAGTTGTGGATTGGAGGGGAAAAACACCTCTGACAGGTTAGTTAACCATGGCGGACTCTCGCAGAGGGAGTGAAGTATTCCTCTCACATTATTGTTAAGCATTAGCAAACCAGACTCTGCTTTTTGTCTGGAGAATGACGACCCTGCTGTAACTCAGGGCTTGCCAGGTCGACGAAACAAGCGACATAGAGGCACACTGTTCTCAATGTGTGAGTGAAAGGAACAATTGTGGCAGAGATGGTGTGTGTGATCGTGTGCAATGAGGCTGTGTAACCAAGACAATGTCACCACATGGTGCAACATCAGCATCATTACTTCCTCCAAGGAGCTTATGTTTTAATGACCGTTTGTTGGCATAATTACAGAAAAAATACTCAACCGTATGGCTGCAGCTATTGAATATTTTTTCTACTGACCCTTCCTCTCGCCCGAAGATAGCTGGGATAGGCTCCAGCAGTCCTGGAACCCTTGTGAGGATAAGCGGTATGGAAAATGGATGGATGGAAATTATCCTACCAATTATGTAGTAATTGGATTAAAATTGATTTAGAATTATTGAACAGTATTGTTGTCCATTTGGAGTCACCAGCCTCAAGTTTCACACTATTATATCTGTGACTTTGTGTGCGTGTGGCTTTATACGGTGGGGCCTGGACTGGTGACTGATGTGGCAGTCAGCGAATGAGAGTGTAGAATTGGCTGTTGTGAGCTCAGGTTAGCGGCTGGCTGTTAACTGGCTAACTGTTAGCCAGTCCGCATACTGTTGTGTACCTGGGCGTCAGTTGTGTCCGTACCAGCGCGTTTATCAATGTGCTTGTTACGTGTTTGTTTTGTTCAACAAAGTGATTGAAAGTGCACTGATAGCTGTGTCTATTCTTGAGTAATTGCGGGATCATCACAATACCTTCTAACTAGCACTGGTAGACTTTATTAAATAACCTAACATTTAATACCATGTGTTGGCATTCATAGATGTGTGCTGTTGTGATACGTTAGCTAGTTCTGCTTTGCTCTGGACAAATTGCACTTTCTTTAAATGTGAAATGATCCCAAACTTTGGACTTTCTTCATGGCTCGCCGGAATCTTGCCAACTAATTTTTACACAGAGTGGTGCGTGTGTCTACAGTATGATTTATGCGTCTTGAGAAATTATCATTGCGAATCTTCAAAACAGATATTTTGCAGATTTTTTTTTGCAATTATTATTATTTAATTATTTTAAAAAATATATTTTATATATATATATATATATATATATATATATATATATATATATATATATATATATATATATAATAATTATAAATTATTCAAATTATTCAATTAATCGTTTCAGCCCCACTAAACTGAAGAAGAAGACTCCATTACATTCTGGTCATAGGGGCAGATTCAGTTTTGTTTAACTTTTAACTACCCTTTTCAACAGTTTCCTTCATTTATAGCTGAATAATGTATGAATGCTAATAACAAAATGGTGGCATACAGAATGGAAGGGCGATTTAAGAAGATGAATAATTTAGCATTGTTAAGTTTTGGCGGTACGGTCGCCGACAGGTTAGCACATCTGCCTCACAGTTCTGAGGACTGGGGTTCAAATCCTGGCCCCATCTGTGTGGAGTTTGCATGCTCTCCCCATGCCTCCATGGTTTTTCTCCGGGTACTCCGGTTTCCTCTCAAAGAAATATGCGTGGTAGGACTCTAAATTTCCCGTACGTGTGAATTTGAGTGTGTTTGAGTGTGTTGATGTTTATATGAACTGGCGACCAGTTCAGGGTGTACCCTGCCTCTCGCCCAAAGATAGCTGGGATAGGCCCCATCCCCCCCGCGACCCTAGTGAGGAAAAGCGGTACAGAAAATGGATG